>NC_056605.1:2178929-2334578 GCF_018340385.1 Cyprinus carpio
CAAACTGACTGAACCCTTATGTGACAAGACTACAGTACACTTAAATGCACACCCACACAAACACACAGACCTTTTTTTTGGTCTGGTTTGAGCTACAGTTAAAGATACACATGACATTGTTCAAAATTTTTTTTTTTTTTTTAATTCTTCAATTATGTTTATGCAGAAATTGGATAGAGTGGACGTTATTTCAGCAAATTACCTCACATTGGTATATTTATTCCCAGCTAGTGTTAAAGCTCTCCCTAGTAGTTGGGTAGATTGTAACGACAGAATTTGTGATTATTATAATCTGTGATTATGCAGTACACATTTGAATTCTAATTATAGTATATAAATGTGGCTACCATGTATCAAAATTTGAAACATCTAGCACAAACAGCCACTTAGTTAATGATGCTCAAGCACAAACATCAAAAATCAGTCATCTCCGGTCTCCCCTATAGAGTGATATAATTAATTAGTTGAGCATTGCTCAGATTATCTATTCTTGGCTTTGACTTCAACAAATTTTCTTTTTCTCTTATTTTCTGTATTTCACTTCAGGATCTAGCTTGTGTTCAAATTTAGTGTGTAGCCCTGCTTTAAACTTAGTACTATGTTTGATGGCCCTCATTTGTAAGTTGATTTGAGTAAAAGCATGTGCTTATAGTGTGATGTAAACAATATGAAATATATAAATGCACAAGATTTCAATGAACTTCTGCAAAATGACTGAAATCACCACAATAGTGCTTACAGTAAAATTTGTTACACATCGTTGTGTGCATTCTTATTTATTTATTTGTTTGCTTGTTTGTTTCTTAAATCTAGCAATGCAGTCATGAAATCATGTCTCCCATGTTACTACTAGGTGCATTTAGTAACAGGTGACATGCTTTACTTTAACGAGTTACTTTCTTACAATTTTTTTTTTTTTTCCCTTACTATTTATTTTGCTGTGTTCTTCATTTAAATTGTTGTCTCTCCAGGTACTAATATTGAAAACATAGTGACAAAGAGGCAGAGAGAAAAATAGTTTCTTTTCAAATACTTTTTAAAAAGATGAGAAGTAACAAATGAAATGTGCTAATCAGCTAGAGAGCGAGAGAGAGCGAGAGAGAGAGAGAGAGAGAGAGAGAGTTCTAAACATTTTGTAAAGTGACATTAAAAAGGAGCAATGTGATTGGTCTTTTTTTTTTTCTTTTTTTTTTTTTTTTTTTTTTCAATACTAGAAACAGCAGATCCAAAAGTCAGTAGACAGCAGATACATCAGTATTATCTTGAACAAATGGACATTACAGAGTGTCAGAGAAGATAGATTTCTGATAGAGAAGAGAAATTAGAATGTAGCATTGTTGGCTGAGAGAGAAAAATGGATCTCAAGGGGGAAAGAGATACAGAAGCTCTATTTTAAACCCTAGTGAGCTGCCTGTGTTCTGTCTAGAAACTAAACTTCAGAATGTGATGGATTAGGATCACTACATAGTCAGCAACTCCATCGGATTTACAGCTGATCCCAGTTGAATTTAATGTTAAGATAACAACACTGTAACAAAGATAATACATTTGCACCATATTGGGTAAATTTGTTCATTTTTCTTTAAAAAACTATTTAATCAAAACTTCTAAATTATGTTTCATGTTTTTTGGAACAGCCTTGACATCAGGAGCAGCTACTTCTGCCTGGATAGGCAGCTCACTAGATTTTGGAGTTTATGAGCTTGTGTGTGATGTTTTCGTGTGTTGCTTCTTGTGTAGTAAGTGTTGCACAGTACATCTCTGTTGGGGGCACCAATGCGATTGACAAATCACCATGGTGTTGGGTGTCACACTTTTGTAACACGTCTGTCATCCTGCTTTAACACACATGCTTCAACACCTCCTGATGTGAGAGAGAGACAAA
Source organism: Cyprinus carpio (assembly GCF_018340385.1). Taxonomy (NCBI): domain Eukaryota; kingdom Metazoa; phylum Chordata; class Actinopteri; order Cypriniformes; family Cyprinidae; genus Cyprinus; species Cyprinus carpio. The sequence goes on from NC_056605.1 coordinate 2,180,815, forward strand.
AAAAAATAAAAAAAATAAAAATAAAAATAAAAAAAGAGCGAGAGAAGCATGGCCTTAAAAAGAAAGAATAGCACTTCCTGTCTCAGAAGGAAAAAACGTATAATTTGCAATAATGGCCCAACAATAGCAGAGTTTCTTTGTGGAGAAATTATAGTGAAAAGTGCTGCTGAGATTTCCTCACTGGCAGAAACAGATCCGCAGTAGACAGAAGTCTTGTTTACTTGGTAAAATAGCATCAATTAGGCAAAGATGGTGGAATTAGCATATGCTCTTAATGGACTGGCCTTTGCCGAAGGTTCTCTGGGAGCCGCGGCTGTGAGGAGAGGGACATGTTCTGGAAAAAGCAGGAAAAGGTCATGTGTCTGCTGTGTTCAGGTGATCGCATTTTCCTCCAAACACGTGTGCATTTTCTCCTGGATTCACAGTGAAATATCTCACAATAGAAAGGTTTGAAATGATTTATGAGGGAAGGGTCCTTGCATGTGCCATAAGTGAATTTAATTCTGTTGGAAACAATATAAAGATTCAGCAGAATTATTTCTAATTTTGTTTTGTTTTCAGCATATTTCATGCTAAGAACCCATTAATGGGATAGTTCATCCAAAACTGAAAGTTTTGTCACTATCTATCAAACCTGGGATTTTTTACTATGAAAATGTCCACAAATGATTAAAAAAATTAAATAAAATATTTCATTTAAATAATTATTGTGTATTTATTTCTAATGTCTCATTGCATTTTAATAAGTCTTTGTGTCTGCATACCTGATATGTTTACATCGGCAGTGTGGAATGTGCAAAGATATTGTTCTCCTTAAACTGTTCACCAGTGCGGTCTTTTACAGTCTTATGGCTTGATTCCAACATATTAAAAATATATTTATTCTAAACAAAAGGTTGGAAGGAAAATGTTCTAGAGGGAAATCTAGAGTAAGCAAAATTAACACACTTCTAACCTCACTCATGTAACAATTCTTCCAGTTTGGAATGGTTTGTAAAATAATGTGTTTCAACTCACCCATTTGAAACGCTAAATTCTAAGGACTCTAAATTTATTTTTCTTTTTTAAGCAAACATTCTGAAATCTTCAGGTCATGGTACCCGTGTTTTTGCTGAGAAATCTTCACACACACACACACACACACACACACACACACACACACACACACACACACACAAAAAAAGCCTCCAGCAGTTGTACAGCACTGTTAAGATCCCAGAATAACATTTATCTTATATGTAATATTGAAAGATGAACATTTACTGTGCTAAAAGAACTTAGACTTGCTTATACAGACTTTTACATACAATTATACATCACTTTTTGTTTTCTTTCATTCATGTAAAACAAATACAGTATCAAATATACATCAGGCTTAGAGGAACACTTATCAAATGTTATTGTATTGCACAGTAATACAAATATTTTGGAACATTTTAAACCGAACTGAGATCTGAGAGCTGTGGCATGCGGTAAGGTTCAAAAGATTTATAACATAGCAGTGGCTTTCAGTTTTGGTCATGGGGATCCATTGTTCTGCACATTTTGTATGTCTCCCTTAAACACACCTGATTAGATCATCAGCTTGTTAGGAAAGAGCTTCATGAACTGAATGTGTCAGGTAAGAGAGACATACAAAATGTGCAGAAGAAAATAGATCTGTAATATATCAGCTCAGACATTCTGCCATGCACAGAGTGAAAATGCAACTCATGCAAGCTGTGGAGCAACATGACAAAATGATGACAGAAGTGTTTGGGAAATCCATTCATTTAAATTCAGGTAAGATCCTTGCAAAATTAATTAGAATGCTAACAGGATATTAGCACTTTTCTTTGTGCTTTGAGAAAGTTTTGACAGCAAAACACTGCTGGACTAGTTAAGAACAAAAAGGAAGAAATTAGCAGTCAAATTAGTGCTGTGGTCAATATTCCTCAATACAGGAGAGAGCTAATCAATCAAAACAGTTCACCAATTTGTTTTAATTATTCATCAGTTACCACCCACTGGCACGCTCTCCGATTGCCTCCAAATATGCTATTTCATCATTAAGTGGGGAATAATTATGTCTGTTTGGATAAGCGGAAAGAATTAATCGGCTTTCTCTCCTTTCAATATCTCTCCTCCATCTGCAGCCTCTCAAATTGACTGGTCTTGCACAGTTGCAGCTGAACAAGAAAGAGAATTGTTGGTGTCAAGCCACAGTTTACAAATATGACATCTCCTCTGGTACAGCCGCAGATATGAAATATTGATTTATACGCAGTAAAAGGTCTTATAAAAATGATCACATACACATGAGGGATTAATGCCTGAAAGATCGATAGAAATTTCATTCCTGACGCCGGTCTGTCACCTACGGTGAAATGCTAAAATAAAGAAATCAATATTATCTATGAAATGTCAAATTTATTATAATTATGTGGATGAAAGCTGGCCAAGTGGCTCCCGAGAGGCCAAGAGGGATAGGTTACCCTGTTCAGGCTCCCCTCGCGGTTCACACGCTCCGCCTGCCAATTTGAGAGCAATATCGGAGTCGAGGGCTGCCGGCTGCTCTCGGAGGCCAAATTCCTGCAGGAATATTTAACGGCGTGTTTGGAAAGCCGTGCTCGGGGTTGTGCGGGTTGTAACAGCTGCTGACGTGGAATGACAGTTCTCTCCTTTTCCCGATTGAGACCAGCCTGCTCTCCTGCTGTCTGTCTCGCAAAGATGATGTCACGGAGGACAAAAGACAAGAACGGCATGTCACGAGATGTCAGTGCTGAAGACATATTCCCTTTTAACACTTATTGATTCCTTCCTCAGAAAGGCACAACCTCTTTGTCCTCTTAACAACTCGGGATTGATGGAAATCCTGTTTACTAACAGCACTTCACTTTATTTTCATATTCAGATTCTGTCGCAAAGAAACAGCTTTTTGAGACCTGCATATCAGAGTAGATTTTGCATGTAGAACCACTTGGTTGTAGACATCTAGGGGGAGTTAAAATAAAACTAATATGTCTTTTTAACACTGTTGTCTCATGTTTGTTTACCAGAACTGGTTACACTTTAGTTGCTCATTGGCACCAATAAAACGAATATTCGTATTTTACGAGGTGGCTAATTCGTACGAATTTACGTCACTCGTACGATTTCATACGATTACCAGAGTAACGGTTAAGTTTAGGGGCGGGGTGTGTTCATTCGTACAAATTCCATACGAATGTGCAACTCATACGTACGGGCAAAAATTATATTTGTAGCATTGGCTGTATCGTACGAATTAGTACTTATAAAATTGCCGTGAGACTTAATCCTAACCAAAAAAAATAAATAACAATTAACATACAAAATATTAAAAAATATTGAGTAAAAAATTATAGAAAAAAAATACCAACACATATCAAGTAGCTTACTAACTATTAATAAGCAGTGCATTAAAGTTTATTGAGGCAACAGTTGTAGTAAATAGTGAGAATTGGTCCCCGAAATGTGACCCCAGAATTGTGGTCTCTCAATGAGGATCAAACTGATCCTAAGATTATACTTGTCCAAGATTTTGGTTTATTATGGGAATTGCAGAAAGCTTAGGAAGTATAGACATATAGGCCTGTTTTCACAGACAGGCTTTAGACTAAACCAGGATTAGGCCATAGTTCAATTAGTACATTTAAGTATTTTTTATAAACTTGCCTTAGAAAAAACATTACTGGTGTGCATTTTGAGACAAAATAAAGGCACTGATATATTTTAAGATCAGTCAGAGCAAGTTTCTTTCAGTTGAACCGCTCAGACCTAGATTTTAGTCTGGGATTAGTCTTAAGCCTTGTCTGTGAAACCGGGGGACAGTGTGCAAGTAGTGAAGCTAATAATTTAAATTTCAATAATGCTACTTTGTAACTTTTTTTGTATCGAACCTGTTTCATCAGTGAAGCAACACCAGATGCATAAATAGCTTGTATGCAGTATGTACATGAGTACATAACCAGTGCAATGTTCTACTGCTCTGACTAAATTTTCATTTTGATTTAGTTCAGTAACATCTTTTGTCTTTAAGGATTTCAAATGTACAAACTGTATTCTGCACAGACATTTGAATAAAATCCCTTCTTTTGATTTATGTCCTCATTTACATTTATTTAAGACTTGAATTCACTAAATAGTTACAATGTTTGTTTTTTTTTTGTTTTTTTTAGAATTTTGCCTCTTAATTACAAACCACTCACAATATAATTTTAAACAGTCCCAATCATCACTTCAACATAAGTATTTTCTCATTATAAAACTCATTGCCATTTTTTCTACAGCTCATTGTTGCTGAACTGCACAGGCCTCAGACCATATTATTGACTCCACAGTCATGCTCAGCTGTATTATCTCATCTATACAAGTTTAACTGTTAGTTAATTTCAGTATCCACCTGAACATCCCCAATAAAACCTGCACAATAACCCACAGAAACACACACAAATACACAAGTACAGATTTTAGAGACACTATTAAAGCTTCCAGAAATCCATGAACACTTTATCTTGGATTTTCTCAGTATCCACGTTAACAGATGATAGGACAAACACTTCAGAGAGACCCTTAAGAGCCCACTGAGCCCAAACCCTTATCACACATTTAGAGCCACATGCTTTATAGATGCCTTGGTCAACTGAACCAATTTAATGCTCTAGATATTAGTAGAGAGCGAGAGAGAGAGAGAGAGAGAGAGAGAGAGAGTAGGTGGAAATGGGACATCTTGTTGTTACAATTCAAAGAGTGCTAAATCGAATTCAGAAGATCAGACCAGAAGAGATAGACAGGATATTTTTCTGCCACCAGGCTTGTGAGGCAGGATAGAGAGAGAGAGAGAGAGAGACAGAGTGTGTTAAAGCCCACTGCTGGATGATGGAGATTGCAAACACTGCACTGTGACAATTGAAAGGTGTTTTGTAGCATAGAAAAATAAATTAAATATAGAACTTACCATAGCATGTAGGGTAAATAGGACACCTATGCTTTTGTATGTACATACATATGCATGTGTGTGTGTGTGTGTGTCATTCATTCATTCATTCAATTATTTATTTAAATGGTATTGTGTTAGGGTGTGTCCAATGATGTTCTGTCCTGCTCCTGGACAAGCCAATGTCCTGTAAAGTTTAGCTTTAACTTGCCTGTCTTGACATGTCTAGTGATCCTGAATATTTGATTGGCTGTAGTTAAACCCCAAGAACAGTACTGAACACCCTTGGGTTAGGCCATTTGTCATAACGTTTAGAAAACAATGTCACTGATATATTATTAGAAAGCACCTTGATTAACCAGTTAACCTGCTTAACCTACTAGGTATGCCATTAAATGAAAGATAAATAAATAAATAAATAAATAAACAAATGAAAGAACGAACTAACGAAACGAATGAACAAACCAATGAACGAACGAACAAATAAATAATAATAATAATAAATAGAGATCTATGAATCTTCAGAGGAGACACGTGGGATTACTGTTTTTTTTTTCTCAAGAAAATCTTTTTTTCTCAAAAATCAGTTTCATCTCATTTCTGTCTAGAGCAAACAGTTCAGGCATTAAAGAGATTTAATTTGTTTTTAGTCTATAATAAGAAAAACAGGAACAACTAAATAATAATTATATCACAGACTATGTGTGCCCATATATTTTAATGTCAATCTTTGTATGCACTGGCCCTCTGTAAAACCATCATTGTCTAAGAGCTTGGTGGTTCAGTTCAGCTGACCAGTTTCACCCCAGCAGCCTTCTTTTCCTCTCTCCTAGATTAGGGTCAGCACCCGGCCAGTGTGTCTGCCTCTCTCCTCTTTAATGCTGGGACTGAACAGACTCACTCTGATGAGGACGCTCTTCCAATGTGTTGCCTGTACGCCTCCATAAACAGGTCAGTTCAGGGGTCCACACAATATGGTTGCATTATCCCCCATCCTAAACTTCAAGGGCTGTTGTTCCTCAGGGTAATTTACCTGCGTGTGCGTGGAGAGGGTCTGTTGTCTCCAGGGATAGAGGACATTGTGTCAGGGTTATACTCTCTCACTGCAATGGCCTGGAGGTTTATGTTACACTAGAAACAAGGTGTCATAATAGACTTTGTAATGAATAGTAAAGTTTATTTGCTTTCTGTGAGTCAGTTATTGTTTTTCTCCCTTGATTTTACATCCTAGTTTTTAATTTTTTTTTTTTTTTTTTTTTTTTTTAGTTTGGTGATGTGTGCACCTTTAAATTTGGTACCGTAGGAGATGTGTTTGGCAGGTTAAAGTGTCAGATTTGCACAGAACACACACTAAGACAGACACCCTTCACTAAAGGTTATTTCCAATAATACAAATTTTCAATGAATTATGTATCCCAAATATCTGTATCTCCGTCCTTCCCAAGAGAAGTAGAAATGGACTCTCCAAAAGAGAGAAAAAAAATAATAATAAATAAATAACCTGGAATAAACAAGTAATTGTAATAAAGTTTTGGTGCAATAAAGTAATGTGTTCATTCAGTGGTGCTGAATGGTATATTATTAAATGAATAAAACCGTTCAGCTTGGATTTTTTTTTTTTTTTTAACAAGTATTACTATTTAGAGGCTAAAGCCTGTCAATGGTTCTCCAGTGCAGTAGTTATTTTGTATGCATTCACTTTGCATATAATGGCTTACTGATTAAATTAGAAGCAAAATATAAAAATGTCACCACAAAATTTTGGGGAAACACTCACAATAGACATATATTTCACTTGCACAGCAAACAAAATTGAACAGCATTTAATGTTTTACTGGATGTAAAGATGTAACCCTATCTTTAGCTCATTATCTATTTTTACATGAATAACGGACATGGAGACATCCATAAACAACAGCCTCTGTCAGGTTATTTTTGGAAAGTGAATATTCTAATTTGAATCATTTCAACAGCCCTGAACCCATCTACTCGTCACATTATCATCTTAACATGCACACACATACCCACACCAGGATCCATTCAGAGGGTAACCACAGCAAAGGTCATGCTTCAGCATGCCAATCTCCTGCTGTAATTGACCAGTGATGTTTAGTGATCATTACCGCCCCCCTCTTCCAGCATAGCATGGGGGACCCATCGTTTCGTCCACCCTCACAGGAGGAGAGTCCAATGAGGCAAAACTCACAGCAGGGGGGTGGATATTTTATATATGATTTCATAATTGGCAAGCTTAATTGGTCACAGTTGTTATGACGAGAAGTGGTTTGGCTGAAGGTATTAGTTGAATTGGAGGTTCAAAGTTCAGACCAAAGTTGATTGTGTGGAGACAGCTGCCATAACAGTTAACGGTTATCTCCTGTTGGTCCAATTAGACACTACCTCAGTAAATTACAAACCTCTATCATTTAGATCAGAAAATGAAAGGGGAAAAAAGTCCCCATATCAGTTTTCTGAATACATGTTATAGATCTTATTGTAATGATTTATTTATTTCAAGCCCCAAATGAGAGGATAGCATGAGTATTCACATATTCCCTCTTTCCATTCATTCATCCCTCCACCTCGCTTACGTCAGGGAAATTTTTTTGGCCTGTGTACAAACTCTTTTCTCGTACTCCACTCTATTCTGACAGCATATAGTGTACAGCTCTGCCTGAGCTGGATCCTGTATTTTCGGTTCATTCAGGAGCTCCTGAATCCCTAAGAGGATCTGTTTAATGGTAATAGCAGTTCTCTAGTCTTTATCCTCCTCCAGGATGGAAAAACACTGTGCCCTGATGGATTCCTGATGGATACACATTCAGATGGAACAGTGAAGGCTCAAATTCACATTTTGGGGTGATGAGGAATGGTCATCTTTTTATAGCGTCATTAAACAAACCTCCTTCCCATGGAGTCCCCTTCTTTCCTGCAATAGCACATTCCCACTTCAAATGATTCATGGTACCGCCAGGAATTTTCGTCGGAACAGCAACAAAGCAGAATGGATGGTCTTTCCTCCATTCTTTGTGCTCCTGTGCAAATCGACTCTGCGCAATACCAGACACGTCCACTGATCTGTGTGAATCCCAGTGTTATTCCACTTCCGGGCCTGCTCACTCAAAACTTCCGTGACTGGGAACCAAAGCTGTGAAGTTTCCCTCAGATGACGTATACAGGACTTCTCTGATCTTGTAGTGCAGGGGTGCCCAACCCTGCTCCTGGCAATCGACTGTCCTGGAAAGTTTAGCTCCAACCCTAATCAAACACACCTGCCTTTTATTTTTAAGTGAGCCTGAAGACCTTAATTAGTTGCTTCAGGTGTGTTTGATTAGGATTGAAGCTGAACTTTGCAGGACAGTCGATCGCCAGGAGCGGGGTTGGGCACCCCTGTTGTAGTGTAGGCAATGCTCCCATAACCTAATAAAAATCCAATCCACAACCAATGCATAGAACTAATTTCTCATCCAATATTTACAAAATAGTCATAATATGAATAAAAGATCAGTTGCTACTTCTGTTTTATCACAACTTTAAAGGTGCACTTCTTAAAGGGTTAGTTCACTCAAAAATGAAAATTCTGTTATTAATTACTCACCCCAATGTCGTTCCGATCCCATAAGGCAAGGCAAGTTTATTTATATAGCACATTTCACACACCATGGTAATTCAAAGTGCTTTACATAAAAGAAAGTAAAATAATCATGAAAAAAAAAAATAATAATAATCACAAAAGTAAAAAAAAAAAGTTTAAAAACTTTGAAAATTATTTAAACATTGATTTAAAATTAATTTAAAACAGTTAAAAATAGAAAATGATTTTACATAAAATACAGTGAATACATAAAATACAGTGCAATCAGTTTGCACAGTGCTAATTCAATAAATGCACAGCTAAACAGATGAGTTTTGAGTCTAGATTTAAAAGCACATCTGATATCTTCTGGAAGCTGATTCCAACTGCGGGCAGCATAATATCCAAAAGCAGACTCCCCTTGTTTTGTGTGAACCCTTGGTATTTCTAACTGACTCGAATCTACTGATCTGAGTGGTCTGTTAGGTTTATATTCAGTAAGCATATCTGCAATGTATTTCGGTCCTAGGTCATTGAGTGATTTATAAACAAGTAAAAGTACTTTAATATCAATCCTTAATATAACTGGAAGTCAGTGTAAGGACCTGAGGACTGGTGTGATATGCTCAGATTTTCTGGATCTAGTCAGAATTCTGGCAGCAGCGTTCTGGATGAGCTGCAGCTGTCTAATGGTCTTCTTGTGAAGGCCGGTGAGAAGACCATTACAATAGTCCACCCTGCTGTGATAAAGGCATGAACAAGTTTTTCCAAGTCTTGACTGGAAACAAAACCTCCAATTCTTACAATGTTTTTTAGATGATAGTATGCTGATTTAGTTACTGCTTTGACATGACTACTGAAACTAAGGTCTGTCTCCAGAATCACACCAAGATTCCTGACTTGATTTTTAGTTGTTTGACCCCTAGAGTCAAGATATGCATTCACCTTGAGAACTTCATTTTTGTTTCCAAATGCAATGACTTAAATTTTTCCCTTGTTTAACTGAAGAAAGTTCTGGGACATCCAACTATTAATTTCATTGATGCATTGGCAGAGGGAGTCAATGGGGCTGTAGTCATTTGGAGATAAGGCTAGGTTAATCTAGGAATCATCAGCATAGCTGTGATAGGCAATTTGGTTCTTTCTCATTATTTGACTTAGTGGGAGCATATACTGTACAGTACAGGCTAAACAAGAGCGGTGCAAGAAATGAGCCTTGTGAGACTCTGCATGTCATTGGCCCTTGGTTCATCTTCGGAACACAAATTACGATATTTTTGATGAAATCTGAGAGCTTTATGACCCTCCATAAACACATGTTTACGTTAACTTGCCTGGCAGGGGTGTCTCCGTGATCACACAGATGGATCGCCTTAAGTGAGGATCAGGCCCTGGGTGCTGCAGCATTGCTGCCCACTGCTCCGGGTGTGTGTTCAATGCTGTGTGTGTGTGCACTTGGATGGGTTAAATGCAGAGCACAAATTCCTAGAAGGGGTCACCATACTTGGCCACACGCACTTCACTTCCATTTTCAGAAGAAAGAGCATACTGAGACTCTCCAAAATTACATTAGGGTGACAAGTAGGAGAAGAATTGTTGAACTATCAATAAAAATATCTTAATTTGTGTTCCAAAGACAGGTCTTAGGGGTTTGGAATGTCATGAGAGTGAGTAATCAATGACAAAATTTTCATTTTTGGGTGAACTATCCCTTTAAGTCAAGGATGAACCAAAAGGTTACAAACAATATACTGCCATAGAATTTAATACTATCAATACTATGAAGAAGGCAATCCCACAATGGATAGCAAGCTTATCCAAGATGGAGGATAGGATGAGAAAAAAGCTGTATTTATATGGACAATATAGACAATAATAGAACAGAGCTCACTGCATGACAAGATCAACCAAAGGACAAGCTGCTCATGCTAGGCTTTAATACCTGTTTTTCTGGTTCTGTTGTACACATCCAGTCATGTCAGATGACAAAATATAGATAAAGAGGAAAATCCAGCAGGGCAAACTTGGCTGTTTGTTTATTTGCTCTCACACATCCCTTTTCTGTCCATCACATACAAACACAGACAGTGAAAGAGATGAGCAATATAGTGCATGTGACCCTATAAGTGTTTTTTTTTATTTTTATTTTTTTCCTGCAGAGTTGTGTTAAAGTCCAACAGCATTGCTGGGCTTCAGCATTTCCATGGTCCCTACACCTGACACCACAGCTTTAGATATTAAAGAAACAGCTGCTGAACAGTTTATGAGGTTAAGCGATATGAATAGTACAACATGAAGTGAACTGAGCAGGTGTCTTTATTTCCAGGCTACTTTTTGTCTTTTCTTTTCTTTCTTTTTTTTTTTTCAGTGATCTTTTAAAGGGGTCATGAACTGCCTGTTTTTTATTTTTTTATTTTTTATTTTATTTTTAATTATTATTATTTTGTACTGTTCTCTGAGGTCCACTCAAGATTTTTTTATTTAGCTCCAATTTGTTATCAAGATTTTTACAAAATAATAATAATCATTTTCATAATTCAGAAGTAATAATTTATTTTCTGTCCTGTTTTTGACCCCTCATCAGAACGATTGTAGACTCGGAAGGATTGTAGACTCAGAAGTAAACACCCACTGCTATGATTGGCTTGTGTATATTTGACAAGTCTACATCCTTCACAGATGAAAGTGAAGTGGCATACAGCCAAGTATGGTGACCCATACTCAGAATTCGTTCTCTGTATTTAACTCATCCAAAGTGCACACACACAGCAGTGAACACACACACACACTGTGAACACACACCCGGAGCAGTTGGCATACATTTATGCTACAGCGCCAGGGGAGCAGCTGGGGGTTCGGTGCCTTGCTCAAGGGCACCTAAGTCGTGGTATTGCCAGCCCGAGACTCGAACCCACAACCTTAGGGTTAGGAGTCAAACTCTCTAGCCATTAGGCCACAACTTCCTAATGGTTAGAGAAGTCGTGGATGGACACTGCTGTGATTAAGGTTAAAAATGCATAAATACAATAAGTACATATCAAATTATCTGTTTAACAGAAAAAGCAATAGTCATCACATAATAAAAACAGTTACTCACACTTGTGTGGTGTGGCATTACTGTCAGATCCAATATATTCGGCACGGCCTCGTCTTTTAGTTTCAGTCTTTTTGAAAATCCCGTGTCAAATTGTGCCTTATTTAAAAATTAATTGGCGGTAAAATGAAGTGAACAAAAGGCAGAGTTCTTACTGACGTAAATCAGTTGGTGGGGCTAAACAGGCATTGATGTAGAATCGTTGGGCGGGGATTAACAGGCAGTGATGTAGATTCATTGGGCGGGGCTAAACAGGCAGTGATGTAGAATCAGTGGGTGGGGCTAAACAGGCAATGATGTAGAATCGGTGGGCGGGGCTAAACAGGCAATGATGTAGAATCGGTGGGTGGGGCTAAACAGGCAATGATGTAGAATCATTGGGCTGGGCTAAACAGGTAGTGATGTCGAAGCAGGCATTGATCTTCTTCTATGGAGGTGGTGCTTATAACCACACTATTACATCATAGAATAGAAGATACCCCAAGCTGTCGATTGGCTTCATTATAAACTGTTTTTAGACTGACTTACAGGATGTTTTTATATGACCTCTTATGTGTCAAAAGATCAAGGGAATTTTGGTGTCTCAATTCATGACACCCTTTTTAAATAAATTTCTAAATTTAATCTTTCTAAAATAAATGTAAAATTATTCCAAAGAATTTGCAAAGCTGCTGATTTGACAGACATGTCCATACTGAACACTTAATTTGTAATCATTTAATGTTTCTGACACCAGAATGCAGGATTTCTGAACAAACTGCTTTGTGACTTTATTAAAAATAAATAAATAATTTTTTTTTTTTTTTTTTTTTTTTTAATGGGGAAGGGGAATTTGAGTTCTGAAACTTAATTTATGCTTTCATACAACAATTAACTCTTTTATCTCAAAAGATCAAGGAAAAATTTTATTCCTCATGATATTAATGCTTTAATTCCAAATTCTGAAATCCCATCAAACACCTGTTTAAGGGGAATCAGCTGAGATTGGAAACCTGTGAGCATGTCTTATTAAGTCTGTTAATAAACGGCCTACCTCATCAGAGAATACGTAATGCCTCCAGGGCAAACGAGAGACACCGTTCACCCATAAAGCAGACGAGAGGAATAAGAAGCAGAAAATCACCGGATAGCTTTTATGTTGCTCGCCGTCCATCAGACAGCAGAGAGAAAGGATTTTGCAGCCATAAAGACAGAGCCTGGGAAAAGAGCAGGCGAGCTTGTGCTCGCTGGAATTAATCAGTTTGGGTTTTGGGCCTGAACTTAAATGTCAGGCGCTGCTCTCTCAATGCTTCTGGGCGATTTCTTAAAGCAGGAAAACACGTTAAGCTCACTCACACACACTCACGCACACACCGGAGGTCAAAGTTGGTCAGTGAGCCAAGAAATACCATATCAGAGCTGCCTTCCTCTGCTATTGCCAGCAGTATAAATTGCAGAATTAGTGTATTGATTGGGGAATGTAGCATCCAGCAATCACTTTTAGAGTCCTGACAAGATTATTTTATCCTTGTTTTCCTGTATGATTATGTGTTATGTGTGAGTTATGCTCCCAGCATGGGAACTGACAGACTAAATTTACTCAATAAAATGGGGCAGTTAGTGAAGGCAGTCAGCCACAACAGAGAGATCTGTTACTGTTAGCATGTGTGCTAGCTCGACAGACCACCCCCCCCCACCCTGCCCCGAAGATCAATATATCAAACCACATAACTTTTTTCTTGCGTGGAATGTGCGGGGGCACATGCTGCATTCAGAAATACGACCTGAGAAACCTGTACTGCACATATAAAGAATTACGTTAAGAGATTTCTTTTTTTTCTTTTGAAAGAGATGATTTAGGCAATTGTGTATTTCAGGGATTTAAGCAGATCAGGATGAAAAGTAGCATTTTAGTGCAAGTTGAATAAACTAGGCGTGCATGCATTCACACACGCACACACAGACACCATCTGCTGTCTCGTATATCTTTATGGGAAATGTCTAGTTTGCTCCAGATGTTTGTGAGCTGATCCACACCATGTTCAAAGCATTATCACTTATTAGACACATACAAATGCAACAGTAATTCAGCCATAGTGAACATGTCAATAAACTCAAGCATACATATTTACTGCTTTCTTAAAGAGTCATTTATTAGTTTACCAAAACATTGAATTTTTATCAGTGCATAAATTAAAAGTGAATGAATGTTGACCACAGGTGTGAAGAAGAAGGTTTTTATTTAATAAATTGAATGGAATTTAATGAAAATAGTTATAACAACTAATTTTCTGTTTCATGGAAAGGAAAATAAATAAAAATGCAGGTTTTGAATGACATGAGGGTGTGTCAAGAGATAACTCAAATATAATTTTTGGGTGAGCTGTACATGAATTATATTCATTGTTTGACAAAAATACCAATGATACAGTTGGAGTGAAGCATGTACACTTGTAACCAGCAGTTTTCCATGGCTAAAACCACATATATGTTCTCTTGCACGGCACCATCTAGTCATGGGAAAAGGCAATATCACGTCTGCGGTCTGATTGATGAACTCTGTGTGTTTATAATCTCATTTGGAATGGCTTTCTCACTCTCAGTTGTATATGTGTCAGTCTGCGGTGAGGATTTCATTATAGCTGATTGATACTCCCCTAGTAAACAAAATCCCTCTGCAAAAAGCCTTAATCTCTGATAAGATGACTCATTTTCCTGAGTAATGGTGCTTTATGATTATATCTGTCACACAAATGCTGTGACATAAATATTTTGGAAAATCCTTTTGGTCATCTGGACCACTGTGAGTATTTCAGTGTTGATGAGGAAGTTTTCCATCAAAATACTCTAAAAGCAATAACCATGACAGTTGTGTTAATCTGATCAAATTTATTTTCTTTAATCTAAACTACATTAAAAATACAATGCATTAAAGGTGAGGTTTTTGAGTGTCTTAGGCAGTGGACCTACAGTACAAGATGGCACTATTCCTTTTGAGATAATTACCAAAGCTGTTTTCCTTTAACTTCCTCATGGAAATCAATGTGTAAAATAGTGCTCCAGTGACAAGCTATTCTAACCCCAAATTTTACACATTTGAACACAGATAAAAAAAAACAAAAAACAAATATAAAAATAATAAAATCTGCTATCTTGTCTCAAGGTTTTTACTTAAACTGTAATCTGACACATTGTGATGGTGTCACACGTTTGCTCTTTTTGTCAAATACCCGATTAAAAGTGTAAAGCAGGAGGAGAGAGCATCTCTATGATTATGATCCTTCTTCAAAGTGACACATGACAAGACAAAGTGTCAAGTGTCAAGAGGCACTGGCCGAAGGGCAGCAGTTCAGCAGGCCTGCATCACTCTAACACACATTCATAACCCCAGCCCCCCCATCCCAACACATACACTTGTCTGTATGACATTTATGGGGTTATGTTTGGAAGCTGTATGCTTAGGAACCTTCGTTCCAAAGGTTTTGAATGCACAACAAAGCACATGGGCACTTCATTTGTCACATGGAAATACATTTTTGGCTTTTTGTCACACACCAGTGTTCTGATATCTGGCAAATGTACTGTAAACATAATTCATAATACTGTATATGATATATTTATATTTTTAAAATATTCCCTCTGTGACACTTCATTTTTTTTTGTTTGTTTTTGTACATTGGGGTTTTATGCTACATCTACTGTTGTTAGTTAAATGTGTGTTGCTTTATTTTAGTGTTTTGTATTTGTGTGTATGACAATGCGCACATTCTACATATTAAAATCCACCTCCTAAGATGATGTGATGACCTTTGATTCATCAAAGTTTTCAGACTTTCTCATCACCACCTCTGATGGTTGTCATTGTACAATAAAGTACCATTAGTGTACCATAAAAGGTTAATATTAGTACCTATTAACACCATATCATTCAATGAATTTTTTTTTTATTTTTTTTTATGTAACTGTGAATCTAGGTTAAATTGTTAACACCTGAAATGTTGCTGTCATATTTTTTATAATAATGTTGTGTGTGTGTGTGTGTGTGTGTGTGTGTGTGTGTGTGTGTGTGTGTGTGTGTGTGTGTGTGAGTGAGTGTATTTGTGTTTGTAGAGTGTTGAGTGAGGGTGCATAAAACATGCT
This sequence comes from Cyprinus carpio, assembly GCF_018340385.1. Taxonomy (NCBI): domain Eukaryota; kingdom Metazoa; phylum Chordata; class Actinopteri; order Cypriniformes; family Cyprinidae; genus Cyprinus; species Cyprinus carpio. The sequence continues at coordinate 2,196,538 of NC_056605.1, forward strand.
GAATATGCTCATGAAGTGAATAAATTCCTCAAAAGAAAACAAAACAAACAAAAAAAAAAATAATAAAATGGTTTAGATTTACACATCCCACAGCATATTTAATTTTTAGGCCAAATTTTCTGTGCACCATTTACCTGTAGACCTCCAGACATTGAAAGAAAAAGAACAAACACAAACAAACAAATAAGCATCTTTCACAGCAGGACCATTGACAGGCATTTTGTGACAAATCAAAGTGCTATTGACATATGGTGATTTATCAATGTGTTTCTTCAGTCAACATTCTCATAAACATCTCTGCATGTATCTGAACGTACAACACCTGTCACATCCCTGATCAATACACCCTTTAAGAATCTGAAATGTCTGTAGAAAAATCCATACATGCGTAAGTAATGATTTCAAGACAAAAATCCTGTGTCATGCTGCGATTCTGCAGGTTTAAGCAGCAGGGAGAAATTGCAGCGATTTCAGAGCAGTTCAGCATTTTAATCGCCTTTACTGTAAAGGACCTACTCTTAAATGTCATAAAATATGTTGGAAATTAGCTAAATAAAAATAAAACACAGATATGTGTACATATAGAAAAGTTTGAAGCAAAGGCAATTCTTCATTTTCTCTCATTACACACACACACACACACACACACACACACACACACACACAGACAAAAATATTGGATGGCAAACAACAAATCTGTATTTTCTCTGTCTCACTGACATACATATAAACAAATAGAATATTTCTTTATTCCTTACATTAACACAAACAAATAACTACAATCCGTCATCCATCGTTGTTTTAAGAAATGGGAGTGTCAGTGCAAGTTCTACTAGGAAGACTTAATGCCACGTCACATAACAATTAGATCTAGCCAATCGGCACTTAACACAAGGAATATAAAGGCCTCTACTCACACTTCATTGTGTTTGCAGATACTGCCGCGAAGTTTCCCCTCCATCCTCCCCACCACCACCAGGTTGGCCCTGTCCATGCGGGGGTATGCTCTGCCCTGCCTTAGTCTTCGGCAGGAATAGCTGGAATCTACAACGTCTGATTCAAGCTACAGATGGGGCCTTCGCCAAAATAATTTTGTTCTTTTTGTATTGGTTTTGTAAATAAATACTTTTGCATTTCATCTTCACCTCCTGAGTTTTTCTGGTAGAACTGATTTGAATATTTGTTGGCTCCTCATTAGAACCTCAACAAGTGAGAGATATACTGAGCTTCTTAAAGTTTTCAAAAATTGATAAGTCTGCTGTTTTTATCACAATAAAAGGCCTTTAAAGAGCTGCTAAATCCCTGGTGGTGATTATTCACTTCTGGCCTTCTGATACCAGTGAAAGCAGCACTTACCTAATTACAGATTAATACATAAATGTGTTTTTAATCATCAGAGGTTTTGAACAGGATGGTCTCATTTCTTGGCGACAGCTGGGGACGCTTTCTTCTGATTCGTTGTAATCCACTTTTTATTATGAAGAAAACTGTGCCGTTTCAGATACAGACGGCTGCTGAGGATAAGTAATGGAGAAGGTGGCATGGGGCACCTTTTAATAAAGGGAGGTGGCAAATACTCTCAGTGTAGCACCATACTTATCTCCTCATTTTATAACAAACATTGAGTAAAGAACTGAAAAAAAAATAAAAAAAAGTGTTACCTTGAAAGTATTCTTATTAAATACATGACCACACATTAAAAAAAGCGGTCTTGGTGTGTTTTCTAATTGGTTTATTTAATGTCTCTTTAGTAAGCTGTCACTCTCGTAAGCACTTAAATGTAATGATTTACACAACAGTCTATGAAGAAAAATGCAATCACATTACAACCAAAGGACCTTTATAGGAATTATGCATATGATGAAGCATATGCAGTTTGGTGCTGTGACTTTTTTTTTTTTTTTTTTTTCTCATTTATGTGTTTTTATTATATGCACTGTTATGCAAATGTTCCTGACCCAAATCTGCTTGGTTTAAATTAATGTATTTTACCTTTGAGATGAGGCGCTGAGCTCTCGGTGGGTCATTTGTGTAAAGCGTTCACGGGGAGGTATATAGTGCAGAATTAAGTGGTTAAACACTGATATCTATTACACACAGCCCCATGACGGTACAGCATTAGACTTACTAAATGAAATATACAAATTCTATCAGTAACACAGCCTTGTGCACACAGTAATGCTTCATAAAACAGTCATTACTCTTGTGAGTTGCAACGTAGGGCTTTCCTCTTATTAAAGATTTATTCACTTACACTGGAGGAAAATAACTGTTCTGTTTGTGTGGTAATTCTTCTGGGGCCATTTCTGTGCATGACTTTACAAATATACAGTAAAAAAATTGTGGCATATATATGCATTTATGGTCAATCTTTGCAGTATTCATGTCACTGTGTAGTTATTGTGTGATACAAATGAACAGTATCAGGATTTGCTTGTAATTATTCACTGGTATTGTAATAACAATGTAATAATGTTGTAATAAATGTGTAATGGTCACTGATGTGTTACTAAGTGCATATTTATCCAGCAGCTTGTGTTATATATTGAAAAAAAATTTTGAAACCTAAATTTGCATTTTAATAGTGTCTTCTAAAATTCTACAGTGAGGATTTGACCAGGTTAAACCAAACCATCAAACTTATCTATTAAAAATTAAGCTGTTGTAAATGGACAAGGCTCTGCACACAGATTGGTTCTGTATCTATATTCTGTTAAAAGAATGACTAGATAATGGTGTCTACAGCAGGGGGTTAAGACCATTACAAGACCCAGCCATTAGACACAACAGTACAGGACTACGGCTGAATACACCTTCTTTTTATCTGCTTCCACTGCAAACAGTGCTATGCTGATTAAAGTTTAATTAAGAATCACATTTGGCTGAGTGTCTAGCTCCACTCTATAGGAACAGATTTCTGCGGGCTTAACTCTATAGCTGGCAAAATCCTCTTTTATTACATTCAACCTGTTGTGGAAGCACGGGGCAGGAGGGAAGCCAGCCAGCTGCTGAGACCTTGTTTGCTGTCGAAAAAATCCCAGGTCTCCTGAGATTCCCCTGTAGCGGGCCGACTTAATATCAGCACCATCGCTGCACAACTATTATTAATGATACTCTTCATTAATTTCTTGTTGGGCTGATGTTATTTATTAAAATATTAAAGAAAACTCCAGGGACACATGTACACACACACACACATGCATGCATGTAATGAGGGATGTGTTCCCCCTCCCCTCTCTCTTTCAAACTCTATTTCTCTCTGTTGCTCTTTCTTGTTCTTTATGGATGGAGTGTGGAATTACACATGGACACTGCCATTTCTCTCTCTCTCTCTCTCTCTCTCTCTCTCTCTCTCTCTCTCTCTCTCTTTCTCATTAGCTGCTCTCTTGGGCTGAGTGACACCATAAATCCATTCTGCATGCCGCACATATCTCCACACACACACATACAGAGAGAGAGAGAGAGAGAGAGAGAGAGAGAGAGAGAGAGAGAGAGAGAGAGAGAGAGAGAGAGAGAGAGAGCAGTTCTCTTCTCTCATTAATGAGGCATCCACATGAGAGATGAATTGACTACTGTCCATCTGAAATAAGCATCCGATGTGTCGGGCCAACACAATCACCTAGCATGCAGATTTGGGTCACGAGGTGACACCCTAATTCTTCATTAGGGATATATGGTAATGTCACTCCTTTGATCACACCAGTACTATGACACATATTCCATACTAATGCATGACGGTATTAGATGGCACTGCAACATTTGTTTCAATCATATAAACATATCCAAACCTTCCCATAAAAATAACTCCGTAATAAAGTTTGTATTTGAAATATATGTTTGTTAATACATTCACATTGTATACTGGCAGCAGTAATCCTGAAAAAGCAAAAAACAACATGAACACAATTATTAATACAATGTGCAAAACATTTAATAATTGAGTACACTTTGCTATCTAATAAAATGTACATTGCCAATAATATATATTTACAAATATTATTAATATAAGATATATCTATTGTTTTAATTATACACATAATTTGAACAAGATTAATAATACAGTTTGTTAAAAATGTAACAAAAAAAAAAGAACAACTAATTAATATATTAATTATCAACAAATAAATTTGTGCTCAATGTCACTCATGGCCACTTTGGATTTCTGTATTTGTGCAGCTGTCTGTCTAAAATGATCTGGCATCAGATGCTCAAACATCTTAAAGTCTGAGACATGGAACCTTTAATTCGTCCCACCTTCAATTTGTCTCAGTCCCTCATTTGATATCTGCTGTATTAATGGCTGTGCCTGCAAAACTGTTCCCTATTAATCATAATAATTAATCAGATCCAATTATATCATATATAAATGTGAACAAATTGCAGGAAAAGTAATGATCTATCATGAAGGTGTCGCCAAGAAAAAGAGAGTAAAACAGTAATTAGAAGGGGGGATATTTCAACAGTGGTGTTAGGCTGCAGTGTTTTACAAACACTACCATGATGATGTAATTAGTGTGTGTGTGTGTGTGTGTGTGTGTGTGTGTGTGTGTGTGTGTGTGTGTGTGTTAGCAAGTCTCCTAATGCACATCTGGTGAAATAAAGAGGAATACTAGAGAAAAGGAAAGTAATGAATTTCTGGGGTTATAAATGTGTGTGTGTGTGTGTGACGTTTTTTTTTTTTTTTTTTTTTCATGGTTGTTCATTTGTTTGTCAGGCCTTCTGAAGTCAGTGCCTGAAATGCAATTAAATTTTGTGCTTTTCCTGTGCTGGAGTTTCAGGTGAAGAGAGCAGCAAAACAAGACATCTTAATTATCTTCATTATGAAAAATAATGCGTCACACCCTTCCAAACAAAGACTGAGGCAAATAGTCGAACAAAACAAGACTTTGTCCCTCTCTATTTACTAATATATTCATGATGCTGTTCGCAGTACTATCTACAAATTAGCATGACTGTATTATCTATTATATCCAGTTTATACGGTGCAACCCGAAAGCCTTGAGGAGTTAAAATGGCCTACACCCTCACAGTTGTTCTTTCATCTCGATGCTGTGGCAGCCACAAAGAAGTTAAACCCTTATCATGACAGTTCCAGAATCTGTCAGCATCACTCGACGGCAAAACCTCATCCACTCGAACCGCATTTATTTCCTGTGTCAGAGATAAGAGGAGGACAGGAACAGGTAAATCCCTGGACATGAAACAAACCCACTCCAGCATAGCCGGCCAAGCCAACAGATAGAGACATAAATCTACTTTTCGTTCTTCAAATGGACCATTTTCCATTAACACTTCAGTAAAGCCATAATGAGAAAAGGAATCAGAACATGTAGCTTCAGTTCAGAACTCTTTCAGAGCTGCACAAAAAACAAACAACCACATCAAACCTTGTTTTGGAAAACACAAATCTAGTAATAAATAAATACGTAAGTATGTATATATGTGTATTTATTTCTTTTTAGAAGTTGATATGTCCTTTTTTATTTTTTACAATTATTTTAAACTGCACTTTGCTCATTCTTTTTATTGTGATAATGCATGCCGTTTTAAGACCTCATCATACTAATTGAGAGACTGCATGAAATAGCTAAATGACCTAAAATGTACTCTTTCCTTACACAGTCATATATGATTTAACCTACAAATTGTATTAGTATTAGTATTAGTATTAGTATTAGTATTAGTATTAGTATTAATTGCACCATCCATTTCTGCTTCCAAAGCATCCATTCCTGTGTCTTATTATGAGAGGCAGTGGTGTCTTCCTCTGAGAGCTGGTATTAATCACGCCGCTCATGTGCTCTCAGAGCAGACCTGGGAACAGGCCTAATAAGACAGACCCTGCACTACCAGACCAAGGGGAGGAATAGTCTCCCCGCCTATGCATATGCAAATCTCATGCCTGCATATTTACATATTTATTTATTGCCTCCGCTCATGTGGAGGTGCTGGCTGGAGAGGGTGTTAATATCTGTGGGGCAGCTTTTAGAGAGAGCACTGGGAGAATTGGTGGGAGGTAGAACTCAGTTCACAGAGGAGATTCAGCTGTAATTAAGGGCTGTTTTACCGAGCATAAATAATGCTGTTTGTATTGAAGAAAGAGAGAGAGGGAGAGAGGGAGAGAGAGAGAGAGAGAGAGAGAGAGAGAGAGAGAGAGAGAGAGAGAGAGAGAGAGAGAGAGAGAGAGAGAGAGAGAGAGAGAGAGAGAGACAAAGAGTAAGAAAATAGATGGCATATGAAAAGGCAGGATAAAGAAGGGTGGGTCTGACTGAGATTAAACGCTCTCTTTAACGAGGCTTTTGATGTCTATTATAAGCAGGTTAAAAACACACTTTGTCACCAGCAGCTGCAGGCTGTGTAAGTTATCCTGTAGAATTGGTCTTGAAGACCTGTTGGAGGAAGTGATTTTATCTGGACTTTTTCTCCCCCGTCCTGCCCAATTTCCTCTATGTTACTGAGGTACAGTGTTATTAGTGTTGAGTGATAGGGAAAGCATGACAATTACTGTTGCTCAAACTGAAATTTCTACAAACCCCCAAACACCTTGAATGGATCATTGTATTTGTTGTTTGTTAATTGCTCTCTGTCAATTGAGCTCATGTGAGTGAAAGTTTGCTGGAGGGGAGGGACTAAAACTTAGCTGACCATTGAAAATCTATGGAGCCTTTTCACAAGACTGCGATGATGCGTTTCAATGGTCATGGGCATCGTAAATCCTCCAAGGTTTTCTTTTTAATTAATTAATTAATTTATTATTATTATTATTATTATTATTTATGTATGTATGTACGTTTATAACACTATTTTTGTATGATATTACATTTGCATCAAAAAAAATAAATAAATAAATAAATACAGTGTCTATGGTACTGTTAATCTGGTATCGTTATATATCATTATTTGAAGTATTATAATGATATATTCTGAATGCCATTGTGAGTCTCTCTCAATTTTTTTCTTTTTTCCCCTTTTCTTTTCTTTTCTTTTCTTTTCTTTTTCTTTTCTTTTCTTTTTCTTCTTTTCTTTTCTTTTCTTTTCTATTTCTTTCTTTTGGGTTTTTTTTTTTTTGAAAATCATGAAAACATTATTGTGGAGTTTTTCTTTTTCTTTTTGATCAAATGGGAATGGAAAAAAATCTATAGTGGTGTATAGGAGACTACCACAAATATCTGTTTGCGCAGCTATGACGACTTTGCTGCTTTGGAGACTGGCTGTATTGGCTGCTTTGTTTTGGAGACTTTTAACTTTGGTGTGTGCTACGGACACAACTGATAAATCAAATCACTTTTCAAATCAGAACATTTCCACCTGGAAAGGATAAAAGATAAAATAAAATAAAATAAAATAAAATAATATATCTGTTGATATTAAAGATGATTTTCATATAGCTAGATCTGGAGACTTGAGCTGTTTAGTTTGCTTTCTTAATGATGAAAACTAAACAGCTGCTGAATTTTGTTAAAATGATCAACACTTAATTAGGCAACGACTAAAAATTAGATGAAAATTAAGCAATGGCCACTTGAACACTGTGTTGTGCACACAGCACAGAGAAAAGTAAAAAAAAAAGTGAAATGCTGTTTTTGTATTTATTATAATTTTGTGTATTATCACACAAAATGCTGATAACTATTTAGATGAGTTATGTGTAAGATTTAACATGGCTCATTCGAGTGGCAAACTACAGATTCATATGCGTCTCATTTCCTTTTGCAACAGCCATTTTCCCATCAGCTGTTTGGTCACGCACCTTCACGGGTCAACAAGACAACCAGATAGATAAATATGTTTACTCATAGCCTTCTGATCAGGGATTCATGTCTGTCTTATTGTTTTATTTACTCAAAAAAGAAAAACAGTAGAGTCAAATATTTCCTCAGGATCCCTTCTGACACCTGAGTTCTTCAATACAGCTTATAATTCAACTAATTCTGGAATATAGGGGCTATTGTAGATCCAGAAAAGTGTGATATTGAGAGCATACCTACAATTGAAATGCCTGTTTAAGTTCATAATTAGTTAATAGGGGAGAAGGAAGCTCAATATTTCGAAATTCTCTTGAGTCTGACTCCTGACTATAGTACAGAACACAGAGATGTATTCTCACAAGAGATATTAAGTTCCACAGGTATCTAATATCTCCCTCACAGCATACAAATTAAAGATATGAAAAATATGAATCTCTCTCTGAGGACACGCTATACCTGTTCGCCACTCCAGAGCATATAATTAAAGAAGGATTTCTCACTGATCCATATAAACACTTATGTAATCCGCACTACTCATCTCCCTCCTTCAGTTTAATACACCTTTGTTAGTCTCGATGCAGTTGTTCTCATAGCACTGTGAGCAGAGTTAGACAACAGAAACCAGCTAACAATATGGGATACAAGTTCCTCTGGGTACAATTACTATGTCTCTATCCCTCTCTTGAGGAGAGGGGATGCCCCCATGAGTGAGACGCTTTAGTTGTCACGGTGATGTTGTGGGATGCTGCCCCAGTGTCTGAGTTTGCTGCTCCCATGAGGAGGGGAATAATAGTGTCCAACTCAAAGGGCCAATAAATCAATCGCACTTAACAGCCGCAGTTCATGAGATTTCAGAATGTCTCTAAATGAAAACATGAGGGCAGTCTGTGCTCTCAGCCATTTGTCACCAGGTGACTGTGACACAGCAAGGATACAGTATATATAAAATTCAGTTAATAAATTAGTGAGCAATAGCACTCTTTGAATATGGTTGCTAACTGTCAGCCACTACCCAATATAGGCCTACATCCCAGAGAACGACTATAAACAGTTTCATAATTAATGTGAAAATAATCATTGACTAATGCAGGACAAATTCAAATTTAACCACTACTTTATTTAACATGTAACCACTTATCTAACGAAAAGCCAATAGCAGACTTATGATTTGTTTGTGCTGTTAATAGTTGGTACATTTTATAAGTCCTCTTAGATAACTATTTATTAACTATGGATAGTTTCAAAGAAATTGGTTTTTATATGCAGTTTTTCATGGTATAGTGAGGGAGTGTGCTCACTATACCATGGTGTCAGACTGTTTTCCTTAACCTTCCTTAAGCGTAAAGGAGCAACTGTATTTAAAATGAGATAAATCAGGAAGATTACTTTTGTGCTAAAAGTGATGGTTCTACCATACTTGTAACAAGAAGTGGAATTTACAGTTTTAGCTATATGAAGTTTGCACAAAACTAAATAATGATCTGAGATATCATCGCTTGGCTGCATAATTTCAACACCATCAACACCAATTCCATGTGACAGTATTAAATCTAGAGTATGATTTCGACAATGAGTAGGTCCTGAGACGTGTTGTCTAACCCCAATAGAGTTCAGAATGTCTATAAATGCTGATCCCAATGCATCTTTTTCATTATCAACATGGATATTAAAATCACCAACAATTAAAACTTGCAGCCAGCACTAACTGGGATGTAAAATCAGCAAACTCTTTAACAAAGTCTGTATGGTGCCCTGGTGGCCTGTATATAGTAGCCAGTACAAACATCACAGGGGATTTATCATTAACACTCGTTTCTCTGGATAATGTTATATAAAGCACCATTACTTCAAACGAGTTATACTTGAAGCCCGCCCTCTGAGAAATACTGAGAACATTGTTATAAATTGAACCAACACCTCCCCCTTTACCTTTTGGATGTGGCTCATGTTTATAACAGTAATATTGGGGGGTGGACTCATTTAAAATAATGTAATCATCAGGTTTTAGCCAGGTTTCTGTCAAACAGAGCACATCTAGATTATGATCAGTGATCATATCATTTACAAAAAGTGCTTTCGTAGAAAGGGACCTGATATTCAGTAAGCCAAGCTTTATCATTTGTTTATCCGTATTGCATCTGTTTTTTTTTTTGTTTTTTTTTAATTATCTGTTGAACCTCAATTAAATTGTTACTCTTAAATTGGTTTGGACGTTTTTTGTATTTTCTAGTTCGGGGAACAGACACAGTCTCTTTAGTTTGATATCTAAGTGAAAGAGTCTCTATGTGCTGAGATTTAACTGACTTCTGTGGCGTGAGGCGGCTAGCATCTCTTTTTAACAGGTCAGGTCTGCCCCAAAAACTTGTTCAATTTTCTATGAAACCTATGTTTTTCTGCAGGCACCACTTAGACATCCAGCCATTGAGTGATGACAATCTGCTATGCATCTCATAACCACGGTAAGCAGGGAGGAGACCAGAGCATATTACAGTGTCCGACATCGTGCTTGCAAGTCCCCAACTAAGCAAGCCAGAGGGGACAGCGGCAAGGAACCAAAGCTCCATCGGTGACAGAATGGAGAAAAAACCTTGGGAGAAACCAGGCTCAGCCAGGGGGCCAGTTCTCCTCTGGCCAGACAATACCAGCAGTTCAAGTCCAGGCTGCAGCAAAGTCACATTGCACAGAGGACTCAACTGGTTCCTGTGGTCTTGTTCTGGTAGCCGTCTGAGAAAAGGTCTTTACAGGGAATCTGGGGCTCACCTAGTTGTCCTGGTCTCCGCTGACTTTCAGGCTGTAGAGGTCCTCTCTCGGTGATGATCCACTATCTGGGCTTTATAGGACAAGAGGTTTGGGAAGTGAATGAACACATAGTTCACCAAAAGTGAAAATTCTGTCATTTACTCACCCTCACGTCCTTCCAAACCAGGAATGTCTCCTGTGAAACATTAAAAGAGGATAAGTGAAGATATGTCACAAAATGGAAATCAGTAGTGACCTGTTCAGTTGTTTGGTTACCAACATTTTTCTAAATATTATTCATATTGTACAATATAATATATAATATATTATATAATACATTTAAGTACTTATACTGTCAGATATGAGCGTACTGTTATGGACAGCTCTCATCTATGAGACAGAACAGACGATCTCAACTGCTGGCGGAGGAAGAGTGCAGTTTCTTGTGTACCACAAGAGAAAAATGGAATGACTGCAGAAGGACTCACCTGACAGTCATTAACATGAATAAAATCACTTTTCAGAGACAGATAATATAAGCAGTATCTCTTGTGACACAGAAACAAAAAAGGGCGTGTGTTGAGTGGGTAGTGTGTGAGGATGTGACATCACCTGCACAGCCTCCTGTGTGTGTATGCGTGAGACATATGTGTGTGTGTGTGTGTGTGTGTGTAAGAGCAGGTGTGCATGTTTGTGAGGTGTGTGTGTGTGGCTCCTGCCTCTGGAAATGTCAGACAGACTTCAGGCTGCGAGGGGAGTCCAGCAGAGAGATCTGCCCTGCCCACCACCACCACACACACACACACACACACACACACACACACACACACACACACAGTCAGACAGAAAGTGAGCTTTTGGTTCCAGTGCTGTCATACACACCACTACGAGAGAGGAGCAGAGTGCATGATAGGACACACACATGCACACATTCCTACTTTTGTCATTTCTTTTGTATTTTGTATGTTTTGCATGTATGTACACACACACACACACACACACACACACACACACACACACACACACACACACACACACACACACACACCAACACAAAGATGTACAGTAACAATATTATCCTCTAGTGTTAAGCTGGGGAAACAAAGTGGGTTTTAATTACAGATCATGTATTATCTAACATGGCAAGGTCTGAAAAAGCACAATATGCAGTGATGTGCTGTGTGGTGGGGGCAGGGGTAGTGCTGATGAATTATTGTGTGTGTGTGTGTGTGTATGTGTGTGTGTGTGTGTGTGTGTGTGTGTGTATGTGTGTGTGTGTGTGTGTGTGTGCTGAGAGAGGGGGGGCATTATTTGTAGTAAAGCTACAAGGAGCATTAGCCATCAATCCTGGCCATCAAATCAGGCCACAGTGTGCTGTTGTGCCTATTACTTCTGCATTTATTTCCCTAAATTAAATTGGACTCTGAGCTCTCAGCTGTTTCATGTGTGGAAGGATTGTTTTTTTGTGTTTTTTTTTTTTTTTTTTTTTTTTTTTTTTTACCATTTTCCTACCTATTTGTCAAAATGTAGTGTGTGACAGTGAAGTTATACACATTTATTATGCCAATGTGAAACAACGGGTTGTGTATATCATTAATTAATGCAATATCTGTGGAGAGAGTTATGCTGTGTATGTGTGTAGAATTTTCACATCCATCTATTCATAGGCAAATACTGTATAACTCAATCTAATAAACCCTTACACATTTTTTCTCCTCACACCCCCTTATTAGAAAATCAGTATCAGTTTATTTTAGACCAAACTTGATGGAGTGATTTTGAATATATTGCCCTTCAGGAGGAATAATATATAAAGGCCTGCTGTCATATTCTTTAGGAAAGTTGTTATTTGTTATTAGAACTAATGTAGTTATGACATAATTTATGAATATAGAAATTGTTTAATCAATTATATATAAACAGCAAACAGCCTGTATTTGGTTTACATTTACACAATGACAATTTCTATTACGACTATTCCCTATCATTTATAACTGGAGAGCCAAAAGTCCCTCTTATCACTAATAATAGAACAAAATGATCTCTTTTAAAATGATAAGTGGATTAAGGACTACTTTAAATGCAGTGTTTAAATTAATTAACTGTAAACATGATTAAATTGAAGGATATTATCTGAAAGTATAATTGCCCACTGGGAATAAAATGAACTCTGTTGGTCGTACCGTCTTCCCGCTGCGCCGCAACGCTGCAAAACCACACCACTTTTATTCAAGTAAAAAGATTAATATGCATTTAAGAGAAGCAGGTCTTAATCTAAATCTAAGGGACATTTAAAGCGCGCTGGGTGTCTCTGATCTTATCCTGATCCCATCACTCAAGCCATCCAATCCAACTCATCTCAATCTAAGCTCCGCCCCCGGGCTGTGCGCATCAAGCGATCCGGATCACCATCCAGAACCTCGAAAAATAATACCAATTTCTCCGCCGGACCTACGCATTCTCTGCTCTGAATTTTCACCACAGGATGAAAGTGGCGCAATTAGAGTGTTATATTAATACGGAGTGGATAAACACCGGAACGGATCGGAAAGTTGGTGTGTTCTGCATCAAATAATGGCACTTTAATCTCTCTCCCTCTCGATGGTGTTTATGAGACCGGTATTTTCAAAAGGGAAATCTGAGAAACGTCTGAAGAGAAAATCTATGTGCTCTCTCTCTCGCTCTCTGTCCTTTCTAAAAACATGTTTTTTTTTTTTTTTTTTTTTTTTTTTTTTACTAACAAACGAAACTGTGATGAATAATACATATAGGCTAAACTGATAATTTGCTATTCTAGCCCACAGTGTAAATCAATGAACAATAAAAATCAAGAGTTCAAATTAGGAATATTTGATGTCCAAAACGTTTAAAAAAAAAAAAAAAAAAAAAAAAAATCACTCAGTAGTGAGTCACTCGTCTAAATGTTAATCAACTTACTCTTATCCAGTTGCCTCCATCATTTTATTCAAATGTTCTAAGCCTTGACCACCCCGCATCTCCTTAAATTGTATGATGACATAAAGGCACCATGTTTAAATTGAATCCTTTTAATTTTTCACAGCTAAAACTATGGAGCAAAAATCAAGTGTGATGCTCGTGCAAGTAATCATGGTTTAAATGTACTCCCTAATGAAACCTGTTGAACACTGACTAGTGAGCTGAACCTCATTAGTTATAAAGTCTTATACATTTTCCAAATCATGTTTCTATGTATGTATTTATTAGTTTGTTCAGTTAGTTTTTCCACTGGCTTCTGTGAGGGTTATGTTTAGGGGTAGGGGTTGGGTTAAATGATAGAAAATATCATTACCCTGATATAAAACAATGGATTCAGTACATCTATGCAATGTCCCCATGAAACATAGAACATTGTTTCAAAGAGGGTTGAACTGTATGTGTGTGCATTCAGATCAGGTCAAATCTGACAAAACCTTGCATTTGGGGATATCTGCGTTTGGATAAACAATTCACAAAGGAGATAGAGAGAGAGGGAGAGGGAAAGGGAAAGGGAAAGGGAGAGGGAAGGAGAGATAGATAGATAGATAGATAGAGAGAGAGAGAGAGAGAGAGAGAGAGAGAGAGAGAGAGGGAGAGAGATGGCGAGTTTGGAAGTGCCAACTCTCTGCCCTGACCCCTGTGCCAGGCTGTGGAGTGACATGCACACACTGACCCTAGATGACACTCTGGTCTGAGGAAGTGAGATGTGTGTATTTGGAGGGGGTTTCTAGGATTGCGGTGATATAAAGCTCTGACTGATGAAGTGTTTCCTGAGGGTATCAGGACATAATATGCTCATATGTCTAATAATAATTCAGATTAAACATTGAGTGACAGCATTGACAGACTGAAGAGAGAAAATTATTTATTTATTTATTTATTTGTTAATTATTATTATTATTATTATTATTTAGACACATAGCTGCTACCTATAGCCTTCCAAATCAGACATATCAGTTAAGATGATACCTTAGAAGACATCTACCTAAGCAGGCAGTAGAAAATGAGGCAAATCATTAGTTTTTGGAAATCACCCATAAAACCACTTCAAACTACAGCTCAGAACCAAATTGTTAGTTGTAGGCATGTAACATTTTACAGACACAATTATACGGTATACCAGCTGATAAAAGATTAAAATATCTCTGGCTGATAGATGGTCCTCACTATGTTTATATAACTGTAACTCTGCAAGTACAGAGCTGTCTGACTTTTTTCCCGCCTATATTTATCCTCATTGTTACAATTCCTATATACTACAGAATGCAAATGAAATAAATAAATAAATAAATAAATAAATAAATAAGACAAAATGTGTTCAACTTGTGCATTTTCTACCTAATTCTGACTTTGTGTCCTTTACAGAGTCACCTAACTAGTGTGTATCTGAGTGTCGTCTCAGCAGAAAGAAGCATGATGAATTGAGGAGAGAAGATTTTAATGAACACACCTTCTTAGGGTCACCTTCTGTTCTACATATACATACTAAAAACAAAAACAAATATGATTCTCAGAATCAAGTCCAGTTCTTTATGTTACATTCTCTTTTTTTTATTGAGTTCCCACAGCACATTTTAAGTTAGGGTGCATTTAAAAATACACCAGTTAGAGGAATGTTAAATGCAAATGTAACGGAAAGGCAGCTGTCTTCTTCCGTTGTTTAAATGTGTTCTTGACAACCTGAAGGGTAGAATCTAAGTGTATGTATATTAAAAATGTAATAATGTGTTCTGATGTGGTATTTGATTTTCCAGATTAAGTCTGATATATTTCAGTACATGATTACTACTACTACTACTACTACTACTACTAATAAAAATAGACATATAAAGACAATGTTTTGCATAATATGTGCTGAAATATCTATGTATATATTTTTTTTTATTAAGTTAAACATTTGTAAAAAGTTTTAATTGAAGTCGTAAGATGCAAAAATCTTTAAGTCTGTCTGAGAATTTATTTATTTATTTATTTATTTTTAATGAGCATTTTTATTAGGCTCCTATGTTTAGGTTCAACATTTTCATTTCAATAGCAATGAAAAGGTTATTAGTCAGTCATTGAAATGACCTTATTTCAAAGAAGTCTAATTTCAAATTCCTTGCAGTCTGATAAAAAAAAATAAATAATAATAAATAAAAAAAAAAAAAAAAAAAAAAAAAATCTCAGACAGACTTAGAATTTTTTTATAGTTACTATAAATTGTATCAGTTTTATTTATTTATTTATTTATTTATTTAACAGCAATTATATAATAATTTGGTAACACTTTAGGGATTAACTCTACTTTAAACAGTTACTAACTATTAATTTCTTACTTCTTACTATTACTTACTTTCTTTGGGCAAAGTTTCTTTATCATTTACTGATAAATGAAATGATATGGTTATATATTAACTTGGTCACCTGTTACAGTTCCCTGTTAAAGGTTCCCTCATTAAAACCAGGATATGTAAAGATTTGTACAGTAAATTATACTAATACAGTACACTACTTATTAAATATATTTTAGATTAGTATCGGTCCACGCTGACTTTTCCTTGCTCTGGTGTTACAATATAGCTGCATGGTTGTTGTCTTCTAAATACACCACCACCTAATATAACAAAAGTCTGAATTTGGTTTTAAACAATGTTCACATTCCTTAATCATAGAGGACTTCACTCAGCCATAAACCAAACTAAATTGACAGTAACCCACTGGTGGTTTGGTCTTTCATGTTCATGTCAAAAGTGCTCTGAAGCCTTAAACAATACTTATTTTGATCCTGTCAGACTAGCAGTACAAAGCAGGGTAGAAAGGGCAGTATCTGTGCCACACGAGGAGTCCGGAGTCTTGCTAAAGCATCTGCGCTTCACAAATGCCACTCCTTATTGGACGGAAGTAGCCAGGTTAGGCTCATCTGCACTTTTAACATTTCCTGTCATCTCTTGTTCTTCTGTTCCCTCTTTTAAAGCACATGTGTTATAGTCACTATAGGATCACTGGCAAAAAAAAAATAAAAAGAAAAAAATAATAAAAACTTTATCACCTCTCTGAAATGACAGCAGAATCTCATCCCACTTAAACAATCTCCAAATAGTATTTGCATTATATATATATATATATATGTGTGTGTGTGTGTGTGTGTGTGTGTGTGTGTGTGTGTGTGTGTGTGTGTGTGTGTGTGTGTGTGTGTGTGTGTGTGTGTGCATGTTTAAAAATAAATTAAGGCCAATGAAGTCCAATTGTCAATGTCTTTAAGTGTAAATGTCTTTAATAACACTGGCTTATTTGAATATGACCTGTCACAAACCAGGATGAAGGCAGAGGGTTTAGTGCAAGTGAACAGTTTATTTACAAGTTGATACGTGACAATGTAATGGTAAGTCATTGCAATTAAAATTCCCAGAGCTCTGGAGAGTAACACAAGGAATGTCAGCATAGGAGTATCACAGGAGATCATCACTGGGGAATCTGAGGACACAGAAATGACAGGTTAGAGGAGAATGGTCGGGCACCAGTTCGGGGTAGTAAAAGGTAGACCGGACACCAGAGTACTGGCGTGATGGTGGCTTTATCCAGGTGAGTGATTGCAGGGTGCCCGTGATCAGTACTCCGGCGATTGGGATCGGGCATGATTTGGATCAGGTGCCGGTGATGATTGGGGTGGCTGTGACTGTGAGTTCCTGACATGACCACCTCCAGAGCAAGACCATTCACTTCTGACAATTACTGTGTCCAAAGTCACATACTCTCTTGAGTAGGTACGTATTTTGAGTAAGTAATTAGGCTACTTAGTCACTGATAAAAAGGTAGCCCCCCTTATATTAGATGTCTTTAACTATTTATGTCAAATTGTATTTGTTAGGTAAAATGTGGCTATTTTTGTATTTTGTGTATTTTTATATGAAAGTGCAATGTAAAAGCATGTATGTATGCAATAGTTGCACTGCATGAAATGATTAATGTAAAATGTAATGTGCACGAATTGATGGTTTAATTTCTAATTGCACCCACCGATCTGAGAATTATACTATGTTTATTCTGAGAATTTGCCTGCAGATTGTTTTGTAAACAAGTCTCAATGTAATAGAGAGTTTGCTAATAAATTTGGGTTGAAAGATGAAACAGCTAACTGTATTGAATCTGACAGCAGCTGCATCACAAACAAGTAAACAATTTCACAATGCTTTGTCTGTAAAATGGATAATGTTTTCAAAACACTTAATCACATGCAATAGCAAGAGGTCATTTCCTATTTAATTACACACACACACACACACACACACTTGTTTTCTCACATATATTTATGTTTTGTGTTTTTAATGTCTGACATTTGACTATGCCTGATGCAAGTGCTGCGTTGTGTCAAAAGCAAATGAAACTGCAAATTATGAAAATGAAAAGCAAATTATTTTTTATAATAAAATAATGCTGTCTACACTTTTGTGTTTTCACAATTCCTGACTCTCTGCTGACAACAGGACAAATGGAAAAGCAAAAGAACATTCACTTTTGCATCTCTGTATAAACTTCAAAAGGATCATAACATCAGGAACAAGTAAATAGATTATTTTAATGGCGTCTTGGATCGACTTGGAGGATAATATGTTTGTTCGGAGCATTTGATTGCAGACTGGCTCTGACAATAGCTGCAGTATAAAGTATAAATAAACCCGACTTATAAGTCTGTTGCTAATGATTTCATTCAAGGCCATTTCACTGTTTATGCATTTTAGTTTCACAGTTTAGTTTCATTTTAGGGTTTTTTAAAAATGTTTATTTGTATTTAACAAGCTGACCAGCACGATGCATTCAAAGAGAAATTATGTTTTATCATTGCATTGCTTTGTGAAATTGTAATATAACAAATAAAAATGTTAGTTCATATGTAATAGCTGGCCCATTATGACCATCATATAGTGAAATATGGAAAGTGAGTGTCTGTCTTGCAGTAATCCTAAGCACAATGTTCAAGCTAAATATTCAAATGTACAACCACACATTCAAGATTTACAAGAAGAAGACACACCTGAACACAATGACACAATAAACATGAGAGGGGGCCAGCGGACAGAAACCACGGAGGGAGGAGCCAGGAAGGAGACAGGAGGAACCTGGAGCAGGAGGAGCCAGGCGGGACCCAGGCCACAGCCATGATGGCGGCCCACGGTGGAGCTGAGGGAGGGAGGAGCCATAGTGAAGGAAGGGCTGACAATGCCAGGGGGCTGACCGATGGCGGTGGAGCAGGTGGAGGAGGAGCCCAAGGCAGAGATGGAGAGCTGATGGCCCAGGGCGACACCGAGGATCCGGAGGGCCAAGGCGGAAAAGATGGCGCCAGCGACCGAGGCGGAGGCGGGGATCTGTAAGGCCACAGTGGAGCTGGAGTGACAGAGGACTGAGATGGAGCCAGAGGGCAGGAAGAGCCTGACAGAGCCAGAGGGACAGAGGGACAGAGGGATGAGGTGAAGCTGGAGTGGAGTCCCGAGGTGGAGGATGGTCAACGACAGACAAAGGCAGAGCCGGAGGGATGAGGGAGCCCGGCGGAGCTGTGGACTGACGGGCCACGGTGGAGATGAGGGAGCTAGGAGCCAAGGTGGAGCCACTGGGTCAATGGGCCGGGCGGAGTCCGGGACTCAGAGGCTGGAGGTGGAGTCAAGGCATCCTCCAGCCAAGACGCCAATGGAAAGTGGCAGACCCGTGGCGAATCCAGTGCACAGATGGTGAGCTGAGGGTGAGTAAAAGGGCTGACAGGTGACAGCGGTGGTGATGGAGAACCAGAGATGACTGGAGAAGGCCGGAGAGGGAGGGCTGGTGGGAAAACCAGACAGGCATCTAGTTCCAGGCAGACAGACCATTCAGGGCTGACAGAGAGTTTATATGAAGGCAGGAGAAGAGGGGGCATGTCTGCATATATATCCTGATTAATTAGATCCTCATTACTGTCCATAGAGCGCTGCTCATCCTCAGCCATGGTGCAGTGCTCTCTCTGTCCATGGCACTCTCCACCGTGGCGAGCTCTGTCGCCGGCACTTGCACCTGGTCAAACGTTGCGGCCTCTGGCTCCACGGCGATCCTCAGCTCTGTCGCTGTCCATGGCGATGGCTTGTCGGTCGCAGTGGGCTTAGGTTTCGGCTCCAGGCAGCGGGGAGATGGTGGGCTGAGCTCTGGGTCCGGAGTGGGGCTGGTGTCATCCGCGATGTCCAAAGTCAGAGGCGATCCACAGGACACCAGCACCCACTCCACAAAGGCAGCAGAAAAATCAAACTGCTCTACTTTTTCACAGTCAGGTCTTCTGTCACGGTGTGGTGTGGGAGAGAGGCACGTAATGAGGAACATGATGATACAAAGTCTTTAATAATCCACATAGGGGTAATCCATAGGGAGAAGGCAGAATAATATATATAATGAATAATGAATTATAATGAATTGTGTCATAACAGTTGTTTGGCAAATGTGACCAAATAAACGTTTGTTTGTATATTTATTTATTTATCTTTATTTTATTTTGCTAAATGTTTTGCCTCAAATTTGTATGAACAAAATATATACAAATGTCTCTTGCTCAGTATTGATAATGTTAGTTTGCAAGTGTGTCTTCCAGTATGTGTCTGTGTACTTTCATTTTGCAACTCTCAAGATTTCCCCTTGTTTGTGACTTTATAAAGATCCTTCACCATGATTTACATATTCATTGTAGACAGAGTTTCACAAACATGTCATGTTTGTGTGATGGTGTGATCTGTGTGTGTTCCTCTCTTCTCAAGGTGATGAAGCATTTGCCTACAGTGTTAACTGGCACATTAGCAGTTAGCATCAGCTTCAACAATTAAAGAATGATAATCTTTAATTATGCTAATTACATTTGAAATGAGCTTAAAGGGTGAGACAGCACAGCTGGGTGAGACAGCAGAGTTGAAAACATGTTAAGTAGCATGGGAAAAATAATGTAAAATATCTCAAAGCCAAGGAAAAAAAAAAAAAAAAAAAAAAAAAAAGAAAAATATATATATTATATATATATATAGCTATATATATGAATATCATATATATATATATATATATATATGAAATATTTTATAAATTCTATTAAGTTAATCTGAAGTTTAAGGTTTGTGTCAGCAGAAACTGAAATGATAATAAAATAATAATAATAATAAACCTACCTAATTCATATTGACTAATATATATTATACATTTCCTTACACTTTGACCACTACCTATTTACTGAAACCAGGACTAATCAACACCTTAATTTCTTTCCTCAGGCTATAACCATAAACACTGTCACTTCTATCACATCCTCTCAGCAATCACTTTATAAAATAACAATTCATAACAACACATACACGGATAGTTTTCCCCCTTGCCTTACATGAACAGCTTTCACAAACGATTTCAGAAATTCAGTATTGTACTGAATGTATAATCTAAAAAGAAGATGTCACTTTTTTAAATAGAGTTTAACACAATATACAGTTAGAGTAAAAGCATGGAGGTTTACATGTTACTTTTCATCAAGCAGGTCAAAATGTAATATATTTCACATTCTCAGGCTGTTAAAAGGACATAATTATAACTAACACTGATTTAAATCAGCAGTGCACTCTATTATTAAAGCATGCTAAAAGAACTACTTGAGGCGATGTCTGTTTTTATTAAAGGTTTCATTTCAGATCAAAGAGCATCCTTGATAATGTCACACCAGCCAACGCGAGTCAAGTCAAGACTGTATTTGCCACTCCTAAAAGTACACACAAAAAACAGAGTGCATTTTAAACTTTACGAGAAAAATAGCAGATCCTAAAAAAACGTGTTCATACTCATCGAACTGAAAAAGAGGGGAGAGTTCACCTGACATGCTGTATGCACACCGTCAGACACAAGCAGCCACGAATAAGCCATTAAATATATGTAAATGAAGAGCGTTGGCAGAGAGCTAGCACATAATAGCGTGCACAAGGGACAAATGGAGAAATGGATCCTGGGTAGTGATTAATTTATCTGATGATGCCTCTAGTGAGGAATTTTAGGTCACAAATGAAGTGACAAGATGACAAATGACCATTTTAAGGAATTTACTGGGAATCGTTAAGGAACAATTGTCAGGTAGTTTGTGGCAGGCAGAGAGAATGGTAGAAATATATTTTTTTCCCTATCTGAGATCTGCATTATTAATTATCTTATATTAAGATTCTTCTCCACAATGCTTGTTTGATTGGCTGTAATGCATGGAGTACTTCAGTCTAAATTGTAAATTCATTTAGCAGAGATTCAGCACAATTAAATTGGTAGACGATGGGGGGTAAAGACAGAGAGAGAGAGAGAGAGAGAGAGAAACAAAGTGTCTGTTGTTGCCACTGAATCACTGGTCCATGTCCGACCTGCTGTGCTTTTATTTGAATGTTTACCTTTTTTTATTATTCACAAATTAAGTAGGAATTAAGGAAATGAGTGACTCTTTAAAAGTGTTATTTGTCCTTATGACTAAAACTAAAATTTTTTAAAACTACACATAAATGATAAGTAATCATGTTGACTACACGGGCATAACACACACACACACACTTTTGTGAAAAGTGGGGACATCCCATAGGCGTAATGGTTTTTGTACTGTACAAACTGTATATTCTATCGGCCTACACCAACCCTACACCTAACCCTACCCCTTACAAGAAACTTTGTGCCTTTTTACTTTCTCAAAAAAACACATTCTGTATGGTTTATAAGCGTTTTGAAAAATGGGGACATGGGTTATGTCCTCATAAGTCACCCTCTCCTTGAAATACCTGTGTCATACGCATGTCATTATACAAAGTTACGTCCTGATATGTCACAAAAACACGCGCACACACACACACACACGCGCACACACACACACACACACACACACACACACACACACACACACACACACACACACACACACACACACACACACACACACACACACACACACACACACAGTGTTTGGTATATATATAGTCATGTGGCCTGTCTCTCATTGTTTGGTTCTTGTCATGTGACCTGTATTGTTTGATATAAATAGCCCTCATGTTGCCATCGTCTCCTGTCGAGTATTGATGTTGTAACCTGCTGTCGGTGAGTCAAGTCTATTCATGCTAAGTCAAGTCAAGCCTCTCTTTAGATTATTTGAGTATTTTGGATTGATTTTAAAATAAAAGCTGCACATGGGTTCTTAAACTCATCTTCAGTGGACAGTTAGTTACATATATAAGATAATATTTTAATTTAATGTATTATTTAATGTATTATAAACAGAAAAAAATAGGAACTAGTACATCTCAAAATGTTTAAAGTCTGTAGCCTTGGCACTACATATTGTGATTTATGTCATGTACTGCTCAAACTGTGTATATCTGGGTCATTTTACTGTTAGTATTAGAACAATAAATTAAGCACAACACTGCACCAAAAACTGGGCTGGAATACACAGGCAGTCAGATTTACAAAGCCCATCACTAACAGATAGGATACTCAGTGCCTATACTAATACCTTCCAGAGGGACACACACCAAAATTGGATTTCCCCTCCAAAAGTTGACAAATCCTCACAGTGATCCATTTCTCTGTCTGCCTGCACTCTCCTCCCAGACTCAGAAACTAAACTGATTTATTGATTATTTAATGAGGTTTTTAATCACATGTCAAGAAGTCAGAGGCAGCACTCTCTAGAAATACATCAAAGCTTCCTCTCTGAGCATGATTTAAAGAGTTTCATTTTAAAAAGCTGCACTCTACTAATCTAAGAGCTGAATATTAAATCCAGAAGAATGGCAGAATGATAAAGCAAGTTCTCACTGGAAATGTTATGGCTTAATGTAGACTGCATTTAACTAGATTCCTGAATAAATGTATAGAATAATTTGGGCTATGTGCTGACTTGGAAGGAGTGTTCAGTAAACCTGGTTGGGGAAAAAAAAAAAAAATTGATGGTACATATTAATATGTACTTCATTGTACGCAAGGGTCTCATGCACCAGTCTGTGAAAGCGGGCAAGTATGGAAGTAGTAGTGAAGTCATGCTATGTAGACCTCTACAATCAATCAATCAATCAATCAATCAATCAATCAATCAATACTTGGAATCTTAACATTTCGATTTAAAAATAAATAAATATATAAATATCTTTTATTACATTAAGATAAACTACATTTTATTTTAGTTCAGAAAATAATTGGTACAATACTAACGCTGTTTACACATTTACACATCATTAGCTAACCTCTGAGGTTGCCCATGAGGGACCGGCTTTGGCCTAATCTCTCAGGTGATTCATATGAGGTGCAGTTCACATGGTACATGAGCCTTGTCAGTCTTTGAGGCAGATATCATATTTATTATAGTTGCTGTTTGTGTGAGTGGCTCAGGGGTGCCCCCCAAGTGCTGTGCAGCTGCCAGATATCTTATACTAAATTTTGTTAAACTGTTGACCCTCTAGTGGTTAAAACATAAAACTTTAAATTACTTGGATTAACATTGTTTTGGTAATGACGCCAGTTGTGCTTAGGCTTCCCTATCTGCATTGATGAATCTGATGACTTGAAACACACCACTGTGGCCATGGCTACAGATGATCATGTTATCAATGCAAATGCCACTAATGACATCAAAACTACTTCTAATAACTAAAAACGGATATCCAAAAATATGTCTTACAAACAGGTAAGTAGCTTATCTTGTTTTTTTGACTTGTTGAAATCAGTTATAATATAACTTTATTTTAAGGTGTCCTTGGTACACATTTTACATGTACTTACTATTTTAATTACAATAAATTATGCAAAATTACATGTAAGTAACCCTAAACCTAACCCTAACTATATAGTAAATGCATGCAGTTAATTAATATTACTCAGTATTTAAATGTATAATTACATAATGACACAATTTGTAACCTCAATTATTTAATTATTTAAAATCTAAAATATTAAAAGCTTGTCAATGCTGGCAGTAGACATTAGTTTGGTAAGGTTATTTTTACACTCTAAAAAATGCGTTTTTTTTTTTTTTTTTTTTTTTTTTTCAACCCAAATGACAGGTTCAGCCTGTTGGGCCTGTTTTGGGGTGTTTTTAATATTTTTACCCAGGTGCTGGGCCATTTTTAATGCTGGGTTGTTATTTTTTTTTTCTACCTAACCACTGGGTTGACCCATCTCCGGTGAAACTTCTCAACAACCCAGCTGCTGAGTTACACAGCGGGCCTTTTGCGTCCTACAGGAGACAACTGTTCTCAGTGCCGCTGCCGCCGATTTTGTGCACTCTTTTGAGGAAATAAAGGGGTATATACATTTTATTAATTTATAAAGTCTTTGTGGTGTAAATTATATTATTTTACGCAAGATGTCAGCTGCGTTAGCAGCGGTTGTTTGCACTGGAAACGCCTTTGCCTTGCATAACAGAAATGGATTTTATTCATTATAATAATTTGATTTGATGTTAAAATATGTTCTCTAATTTCAGTACTGTTTGTTTTTGGGTATGTTTTGGAGTTAGTCACACCATCTCTCAACTACAAATTAAATGCGAGGCTGCGGTCTAAAGTTCATAGTTCCCCCATGAATTTGGCGACACACTGGCACAAGAATTAGCACTATTTCGGTAAAAAGTGATTACAGAGAATGGTTGAATACACTTAAATTGAAATGCTACTTTTAAATGTGAATTTCTAAAATGCTTGTTAAACAAGTTTAAATGCATGTAATATTGTAAACTATGCTGTATTCACCCAAATGAATAATAACTTGGGGAAGTCGTGGCCTAATGGTTAGAGATGCACAGCAAATGTAAAGCTATGCAAACTATGCTGATTCATGTTTTATTGTGAATACTGTTGCTTTGTCTTTTTGCCTGTTAAGTCTTTCTGGTACAAGGTTCAGTTGTTGTAGCTTCAAGTTCCTTCCACTGCCTGGCTTTTATCCCCCCGCCCCCCATATCCTTCCCTTTACATTACATTTATGAATTTTACATTTATGCATTTAGCAGACACTTTTATCCAAAGCGACTTACAGTGCATTCAGGCTAATATTTTTTACCTAACATGTTCCCTGGGAATCGCACCCACAACCTTTGCGCTGCTAACACAATGCTCTACCACCGAGCCACAGGAACACGCTAACATACAGGTCCTTCTCAAAAAATTAGCATATTGTGAAAAAGTTCATTATTTTCCATAATGTAATGATAAAAATTAAACTTTCATATATTTTAGATTCATTGCACACCAACTGAAATATTTCAGGTCTTTTACTGTTTTAATACTGATGATTTTGGCATACAGCTCATAAAAACCAAAATTCCTATCTCAAAAAATTTGCATATTTCATCCGACCAATAAAAGAAAAGTGTTTTTAATACAAAAAAAGTCAACCTTCAAATAATTATGTTCAGTTATGCACTCAATACTTGGTCGGGAATCCTTTTGCAGAAATGACTGCTTCAATGCGGCGTGGCATGGAGGCAATCAGCCTGTGGCACTGCTGAGGTGTTATGGAGGCCCAGGATACTTCGATAGCGGCCTTAAGCTCATCCAGAGTGTTTGGGTCTTGCGTCTCTCAACTTTCTCTTCACAATATCCCACGGATTCTCTATGGGGTTCAGGTCAGGAGAGTTGGCAGGCCAATTGAGCACAGTAATACCATGGTCAATAAACCATTTACCAGTGTTTTTGCCACTGTGAGCAGGTGCCAGGTCGTGCTGAGAAAACGAAATCTTCATCTCCATAAAGCTTTTCAGCAGATGGAAGCATGAAGTGCTCCAAAATCTCCTGATAGCTAGCTGCATTGACCCTGCCCTTGATAAAACACAGTGGACCAACACCAGCAGCTGACATGGCACCCCCAGACCATCACTGACTGTGGGTACTTGACACTGGACATCAGGCATTTTGGCATTTCCTTCTCTCCAGTCTTCCTCCAGACTCCGGGCACCTTGATTTCGAATGACATGCAAAATTTGCTTTCATCCGAAAAAAAGTACTTTGGACCACTGAGCAACAGTCCAGTGCTGCTTCTCTGTAGCCCAGGTCAGGCGCTTCTGCCGCTGTTTCTGGTTCAAAAACGGTGGCTGTGGATGTTTCTACTCCAGACTCAGTCCACTGCTTCCGCAGGTCCCCCAAGGTCTGGAATCGGTCCTTCTCCACAATCTTCCTCAGGGTCCGGTCACCTCTTCTCGTTGTGCAGCGTTTTTTGCCACACACTTTTTTCCTTCCCACAGACTTCCCACTGAGGTGCCTTGATACAGCACTCTGGGAACAGCCTATTTGTTCAGAAATTTCTTTCTGTTTCTTACCCTCTCGCTTGAGGGTGTGGATGATGGCCTTCTGGACAGCAGTCAGGTCGGCAGTCTTACCCATGATTGCGGTTTTGAGTAATGAACCAGGCTGGGAGTTTTTAAAAGCCTCAGGAATCTTTTGCAGGTGTTTAGAGTTAATTAGTTGATTCAGATGATTAGGTTAATAGCTCGTTTAGAGAACCTTTTCATGATATGCTAATTTTTTGAGATAGGAATTTTTCGGTTTTCATGAGCTGTATGCCAAAATCATCAGTATTAAAACAATAAAAGACCTGAAATATTTCAGTTGGTGTGCAATGAATCTAAAATATATGAAAGTTTAATTTTTATCATTACATTATGGAAAATAATGAACTTTTTCACAATATGCTAATTTTTTGAGAAGGACCTGTATATGAAATGAGTACAGCAGGTTAACTGAAGCCAGGATCAGAACTGATTAAGATGTGACTGAACATCATATCTTAACGGAGAAACTGGGGAACTAAACAGTCTTTCTTTATCCACAGGTAGCTTAAACTAAAGGAGGCTTCATTGACATCAGGCACAAACTCAGGTGAACAGAAAGTATTTTAGAATATTTTGTTGGACTTCTCATGATAAATTGGTTCAATATTCCTTTTCCAGGTTCTAGGGCTCAGAGAGCGGACAGACGGAGGATTCTCTGGAAGGTGGATCGGGACACCCTGATTCAGGTGAGTAGAGCTGGTGAGGAGTAGGAAAGTGTTTCCCACAACAAGTAGGAAATACCAATGGTGAGACCAGACAATAAAGGAGAGAAAGGTGACTGCTATTATATGGTAGGTAATGAGGTGAATGGTGGCAGGTGTGTTGATCGGGGATCAGTAAATGGAGTCCTTAATGTGGTTTAGTGACTGATCTGGTGACTGGCTAATGACTGGGCTGTGACGCATGCATGGATGAATTATGAAAGTATGCAATTTCCCTAGAAGACCCATCAAGAGAACTATAGAATATAATTAATTATTATAGGCATATCATAGTGATCAGTAGGATGATTAGTCACCATGTAAACCACACAATTGTGGAATGTGATTTTGTGGTGTCATCATTAATGGTCAGTTATCACTTGCAGAGTAAATCTACTTTTCTCCCTTTCTGTAGATTGGGACCATATGTAAACTGAGAAGTGTTAATTTAACATTTCACCTTTTTTGCATTGGTCTTTATTGAACTATTAACACAGACAAAGAAACATGATGTTCAACACATATTTAAGTGTTGTTGTGGTCTTGCTGGGATCATACTAGCAACAAAAGGAAACATATGCTGTCCACTATCATTTGTGTCTTGACTCTGCTCCTATAGAGACCCACTGTCCTACCGAGTTTAGCTCCAACCCTAATCAACACACCTGAACCATCTAATCAACATGTTCTTAATGACTAGAAATTGGAAGGCAGGTGTGTTGAAGCAGGTTGGAGTAAATTAAACAGTATAGTGGGTCTCCAGGAGGGGCTGAAGACATATGCATACTAGTATCCCATATTGGGGAAGAGCAAACCAGCAACCAAATTCCATACTGGCGGAAGAGCCTCTGGTATTCAAAATATTCTCTATAGTCTCCGACACGAGACTGGAACCATAATTTCTACATCTCTGGATAAAGGTTGCCACACGCTGCCCCCAGCCAAAGTGGAATCACCAACAGATTACTGGACTCTCAACAGAACTGCCACAAGTAGGCCCTCAGCACCATCTGTGCCAGACCATCTAGCCCCAGAGGTGATGGAGGAGACAGAGCCTAAGGGGGTAATAGGATGTTTCGTAGGACGCAAACAGGTCCACCTCCGCTCTCCCAAACCTTTGTAATTGATAACGGTAAGAGCTAAACTATGCAGGTCAGTAGCCCTCCACAACCAAATCTGAGGAATCCTGATGTAGACCTAATATAGTGTGAATAAAGTAGGAAAACTGGAGCACCTGCTACTGTTTATTATTATTATTATTATTATTATTATTATTATTATTATTCCTTCCTCTGTACAGATTAAAAGACAGGGCCAGAATGTTGAGGCATTGCAGGTATTGCGCATGCTTTAAATCATTTTAACTAACTTTTTAGTGTAAAATACACTGGGGATAGTTGACGTAATTTATCCCTGTGTGGGTATTATTTATTAATGTTTTTGTTAAATTAAACATTCATGCAAGTCTGCACCATTCAAGCACAAAGAGAACGCTTTGTTTACTAACATTGGAAGGAGACACGGCCACAGGTTAGCTGATGCTATGGGAATATCCCTTTTTCCCGCCTGCTTGAGAGAGGAGATCCCTCCACAGTGGAATCTACCAGAGCAGAGCTGCCAGGAGGAACGAATGTCTGTCCACCCTGATCCTGCTGATGACCTGTGAGAGCAGGGCCACTAGAAAAAGGCATACAGGAGCGTTTTTGGCCATTTGTGGGCCAGTGTGTCCACCGAGATATTTCAACTAGAACTTGCAAGAACCTTTTATTGAGGAAGCTCCGGACAAGCTTAGCTGTAGCCGATCAGTTCAATCCCAGCTCCTCGACACCCTTGGAGATGACCTGGATGAGCTTGGAGTCCAGCCTGTGCTGAGAATCACCTGACTCATTCAACCACTCCTCCACATTCAAAGCGGCCAGAGACATGTCTTCTTCCTCTGAACTGCCAAATGAAACCATGCCGCTCACACCACAAGAGTGATGCTTGTCTTGGTGCAGAGCACTGAAGAATCCTCCCGCTGTGGGGAGAGTGAGGCAGGTGGGATCTCGGCCATACACCCAATGTTATATTTTAAGTGAACGTAAACAGTTGAGAAATATATCACATATGTAACAACATATTGAATCAATGTGGTCTGAAAGTGACAGCAGTCTATAGGTGTATTCACACCTGTCTTGTTTGGTTCGATTGAATTGAACTCAAGCTCATTTCCCCCTTGGTGCAGATCTTTCGGGCATGTGTGAATACATCAATTGCCCTTGGGTGCAGACCAAATTAGTAACCATAATGACGAAGCAAAAAAAAAAAAAAAAAAAAAAAAAAAGATTTATGACAACTTTGCAAATGTATTAAAATTACATTGCTAAAAGTACATTGCTAATTATTCATCTCCTTAACTCAGTACTTAGTTGAAGCACCTTTACAGTCTCAAGTCATTTTGGTATGATGTGACAAGCTTTGGACATCTGAATTTGGCAATTATCTGCCATTCTTGTCCTCACCTTTTCAACAATCAAGCTCTATCAGGTTGGATGGGGGCAGACACACATTTACAGGTTTCTCCAGAAATGTTTGATTGGGTTAAAGCTTAGGCTTTGGCTGGGCCACTCAAGGACATTCCCAGAGTTGTCTATAAGACACTCTTGCTGTGTCCTTAGAGTCATTGTCCTGTTGGAAGGTGAACCTTCTGCCCAGTCTGAGGTTCTGAATGCTCTGGACTGGGTTTTCATTAGGGCTATCTCAATATTTTGGTGCACTGAGCTTTTCTTTTACTCTGACGAGTCCCTCAGTCCCTGCCACTGAAAAATAGCCGCACATCATGAAGCTGCTACCACCACAGTTTACTTTTGGAATGCTGCTCTTCAGGTTATGAGCAGTGCCTGGTTTCCTCCAAACATGATGCTTGGAATTGCGGTTCATCAGACCAGAGAATCTTGTTTCTCACAATCTGAGGGTTCTTTAGGTGCTTTGTTGCAAATTCTAAGTGTGTTTTCAAGTGTCTTCACTGAGGAGAGGATTGAGTTTGGCCACACCACCATAAAGATCGTATCAGTGGTGTGTTGCAGTGATAGTTTGTCCTTCTGTAATTTTCTCCCATCTGCATATATGATCATGGAGCTCAACTAGAGTGACCATCAGGTCCTTGGTCACCAGTCTAACCAAACCCCTTCTCCATCTATTGCTCAGTTTGGCCAGGAGGCCAGCTCTAGGAAGAGTCCTAGTTTTTTTTTCTCAAACTTCTTCCACTAAAAGTAATGGAGACAACATGCTTCTGTGACCCTTTAATGCAGCATAATTTTTTTCTGAATTTTTCCTCAGATGTATGGCTCAATGCAATCCTGTCTCTGAGCTCTACAAGCAGTTATTTTGACCTCATGGCTTGGTTTTTGCTCTGGTATGCATTTTCAGCTGTTAGACCTTTTATTGAGAGGTGTGTGCCTTTCCAAATTATAGCCATTCAACTGAATTTGCCAGAGGTTAATGCCAGTCAATGTGTTGTAACATCTACAAGTGATGTGAATGCTCCTGAGCTAAATTTCAATTGTCCCAGAAAAGGGTATGAAGACTTAAGCAATGGAATTTTTTTTTTTTTATTTCTAATGAATTTGCGAAGTTGTTACAAACCTGTTTTTTGCTTTGTCATTATGGTGTATGGAGTGTAGATTGATGTGGGGGGAAAAGTTATTTAAAGCAGTTTAACATAAAGCTACAATATAACAAAATGTGAGAAAAAATAAAAATAAAAAATAAGGGGTTATGAATACTTTTTATAGGCACTGTATGAAGAGTTTGGTTCCAAAACACTATAAATCCATTTTGATTAATTTGAGTAAAAATTGGTTTTCTTTACCAAGAAACTGCCAAGATGAAAACCACTATTTTCTGTTTCAATTTTTCACATAGCATCTTTAGGTTATAATATCATGAAAAATTAATATCCACATTTTGATTTTCAAAGATTTTTTTTTTTATAAGATTTGTATTATTTCTTTCCCAAAATGCAATAAATCAATGATAGGTTTTTTTTCTTCTTTTTTTTTTCTAAATGTAATAAATCCATTGAATCAATATGAAAGTTACTTTTCATATTGAAACTGTTGAAAATACACAACATACTAAGATGATCCATATATGACAGCCTCTGAACTTGGTCAATACTATACAGGCACTGCAGGAAAAATACATTCATCAGTCATCGCTACCAAAATGAATTCAATGGGTCATCTTGTTTGCTATAAATTAATTACAACAATAAAAGAAAATTTCATCATGAACAAGAACATGAACAACAATTTCATATTAGGCAACAGAAATTCCAAAATGACATTACCCTTACATTAAACTTCCAAAAGTGCATTCATCTTTGCCATGTTACATTCATTAAGTTGACTAGCGCTATATTCTATTGACAAAAACATAAATGGCATTAATTAAAACACTAACACGGACAAGCTACACAATATCTCATTCATAATCGAATGCCATTCATCTAATAAACACAATATTGCATAGCTTGTTGGTGATCTACAGCTCTGTTTTAAAGGGGTCATATGATGCGATTGAAATTTTTACTTTCTCTTTGGAGTGTTACAAGCTCTTGGTGCATAAAGAAGATCTGTAAAGTTGCAAAGACTAAAGTTTCAAATACAAAGAGATATTCTTTATAAAATTAAGAGTCAACCACACCCCCCTAAAATGGCTCATTCTAACACGCCCCCACATGTCTATGTCATGATGTGGGAAGATTTGCATAACGCTGTCCAAATGTTCATGCAAAGAAAGAAGGCATAACTTTTATTCTTGCTGTAGTTTTGTTGTTGCCACGCTACCTTTTTGTGTAGATGCTGTGTATTTCATTGTGAAAGTGAAACTACTTTGTTTGGCCTTCCAAAAGAAGATGATATTCACTTCGTCATGCCTAGAGCTGATCTGTGCTGGTTGCTGAGGATATACATCAACTTCTCACTGTGGATCGCCGGATCAGCTTTCACCGTGGTCCAGCCCACTACTGGTGAGGGGCGTAACATTTCCGTCACATGCTTGAGGTATTCGGCCAATCACAACGCATTTAGCTGGCCAATCAGAGCACACCTCGCTTTTCAGAATGATGAGCTTTGTAAAAATCTTCGCATTTCAGAAAGCCGGGGCATAGAGGCGAAATTATAATGTATAGTATGTGGAAAATAATGTGTTTTTTTGAACCTTAAACCAAATACACAACATAATGTTCTTTTTAGCAACATCATATGACTCCTTTAAATACCACTCCATCTGAAAGCACGTAATGGAGATTTACCGGTACTATTAACGAGATGCTTTACTGACGAGATGCGCATGACAGTCACGTGCGATTTATCGTGCGGCCCTTGTTTGTTGATCACGAAGTACAAAGTAGATGAGGAAAACTAGGATGCCGGGTGTATTCAAACCCACGCCATTGCTGTCTAAAGTGCGTGGAATGGTGCGCTGTGATTGGTTGAGCGGATATATCGCATTCTGCAGAGAAGGGAGACTTGCAGTTTGTCACAGTTTGGAAAGAAAGGAAGAGAAAACATGACCTAATAACTCAGCAGGTATCACATTTTGCGTAAAATGTAAAATTCACTTTTCAATACCGACCAGATACAATACTGATTTTGGTGGAAACGCAACTTTAAAAAAAATTTTGTTTTTCGCATTTTGGAAACAACCTCTTCATATATATATAATTTGCACAATATTCCTTTTTGCCTGATTCAACCTCCTCTCTAAACACCTGTTGTTTAAAGACCACCTTTCATAATCTATCTGATCACTGTCTGGTTCATCTTATACCAACCTACAGGCAGAAACTTAAATCTGCTAAACCTGTAGTAAAGACTGTAAAGAGATGGACCAACGAAACAGAGCAGGATTTACAAGCCTGTTTTGACCTCACTGATTGGAGTGTTTTTGAAGCTGCTACCACCAATCTGGACGAACTCACAGAGACCGTAACATCATATATTAGTTTTTGTGAGGATATATGCATTCCTACCAGGAATTATTTAACATTCAACAATGATAAGCCATGGTTTTACAGCAAAACTCAGACATCTTCGTCAGGCCAAAAGAGGATGCCTACAGAAATGGGGACAGAGTCTTGTATAATCAGGCCAGGAACACACTGAACAAAGAGATTAGAGCGGCTAAAAAGACCTACGCTAAAAAGTTGGAAGACCAGTTTTACTTCCAACGACTCAACTTCAGTGTGGAGTGGACTGAGAGCCATCACTAATTACAAGACACCATCCTCCTGCACTGAGGCTAATCAACGACTTGTTAACGACCTGAATGAGTTTTATTGTAGATTTGAAACCCCCAACACCCATTCTGACCATCTCTCTACACAACCGTTAACACCTCCTGCAATCCCCCTCTCCACACCTCCTGCTCTTCAAATCTGTGAAGATGATGTGCGCCAGGTCTTCAGGAAGAACAAAAGAAGAAAAGCACCAGGCCCAGATGGCGTTACACCAGCCTGTTTGAAAACCTGTGCTGACCAGCTGGCCCCCATCTTTTCACAGATCTTCAACAGATCTCTGGAGTTGTGTGAAGTGCCTTCCTGCTTCAAACGCTCCACCATCATCCCCATCCCAAAGAAACCCAAGATTACAGGACTTAACGACTACAGACCTGTGGCTCTAACATCTGTCGTCATGAAGTCGTTTGAAAAACTGGGTTCTGGCTTATCTGAAGGACATCACTGGACCCTTACTGGACCCCCTGCAGTTTGCTAAACCGAGCAAACAGGTCTGTGGATGATGCAATCAACATGGGATTGCACTTCATCCTGCAACATCTGGACAAAACAGGGACTTATGTGAGGATCCTGTTTGTGGACTTCAGTTCGGCTTTCAACACCATCATCCCAACAGTCCTCCAGACCAAACTGACCCAGCTCTCTGTTCCTAGTTCTATCTGTCAGTGGATCACCAGCTTTCTGACAGATAGGCAGCAGCTAGTGAGACTGGGGAAATTCATGTCCAACAGCTGCTCCACCAACACTGGTGCCCCTCAGGGATGTGTTCTCTCCCCCCTGCTCTTCTCGCTGTACACCCAACGACTGCACCTCAAAAGACCCCTTTGTCAAGCTCCTGAAGTTTGCAGACGACACCACACTCATCGGTCTCATCCAGGACGGTGACGAGTCTGCTTACAGACAAGAGGTTGAGCAGCTGGCTGTCTGGTGCAGTCTTAACAACCTGGAGCTGAACACGCTCAAAACAGTGGAGATATGATCGTGGACTTCAGAAGAAACCCCCCTGCACTCCCCCCCACTCACCATCATGAACAGCACTGTGGCTGCAGTGGAGTCATTCAGATTCCTGGGAACCACCATCTCTCAGGACCTGAAGTGGGACAATCACATTGACTCCATTGTTAAAAAGGCCCAACAAAGGCTGTACTTCCTTCGCCAGCTGAGGAAGTTTAACCCTGCCACAGGAGCTGCTGAAACAGTTCTACTCAGCCGTCATTGAGTCTGTCCTGTGCACTTCAATAACTGTGTGGTTTGGTTCAGCTACAAAATCAGACATCAGAAGACTACAGAGAACGGTTCGGACTGCTGAAAGGATTATTGGTACTCCCCTGCCCACCCTTCAAGAACTGTATACATCCAGAGTGAGGAAAAGGGCTCAGAAAATCACTCTGGATCCCTCACACCCAAGTTACCCCATCTTTGAACTCTTGCCATCTGGCCGGCGCTTCAGAGCCGCAAATACCAGGACAGTCAGGCACAAGAACAGTTTCTCCCCCCAGGCAATCTACCTCATGAACAGTTAAATCTTCCCCACTTATACAATAAAAATGTGCAATATCCTTATATTTATTTGTTACCCTTCATCCTAGTACATCCCTGCATCTTACTCAATCCAATTCCATTATCATTTATAGCACAATTGTTTATACACATATTTATCTGCAAAGGGTTTTTATTTTTTTATTTTTTTGACTGTGTGTTGTTGTCTTTTGTGTACTGGAAGCTTATGTCACTAAAACAAATTCCTTGTATGCGCAAGCATACTTGGCAATAAAGCTCTTTCTGATTCTGATTCTGATAATCTAGTAAATTCCTGATGCATCCAGTGCATCATGCCCTATGTTAAGGAGTTCGCTTTGGTTCCGAACTACTTAGATGTCTGAGAAGCCGTGATTGACACACTTTGTTACTATGCTCACTTGATTGCCCTGTGCTAAACCAAAAACGTATAGACGAATGTTGACGTTGAAATCCAAAGTGGTCCATTTATTTTAATACAGCATTGTCCATAGCAGTTTCCATCAGTGTAACAATACAAAGCGCCGCGCGCAAGCGGTCAAAAACCCTTTGCCCTTCCGGGTCAAACACCTGTAGACAACATTGTATCTGCTGCCTTTATACCTGAGGCCAAGTTACAAACATGCGCCACCCAGTGTTAGACAAAGAAATTACAACCCAATTACAAAGCGGCATTTGGCTCTAACACCCTACTTTGTTTTTTTAACTTATTTTTAAACATCATTCTTCACTCTGAATTGTCATATTACAGAAATAAGATTGTTTGTGAATATTGTTTAATAAAGACACCTTGACCTTGATCTCTTTAAACATTCTGCTCCAAATTCTAGTGTTTATATATATATATATATATATATATATATATATATATATAAATATATATATATATATATATATATATATATATATATATTAATGTGTCTTGATTAACTGATGTTAACTGATGAAGCTGTTTTTTATCATTGTCTATTGACCTGCTGGGACGTTTTGCTGTGGCTGTTCCAAAGGTCTGTACAGCTGACGGATGCCGGCTCGATCCACTTGGGTCTAATTGTCTGTTTTCTGGAAGCTGAAGTTATCGGCAGCTGCCACACGCTCAAACGCTGAGGCGCCACCCCAGCACAGCTAACCAGAGCAGACTAATTGCAATGGCCTTTTCATCATCTTGAATCAACCACTTTTCTGCACGCACAGGGGAAGAGGTGCCCATAAACACACAAACACACACACAATTCCTCCGCTTCTCACAGATGGACACATACAGACAGTAGTATGGCCTGTATCACTCTCGAGTCAGCCTCGTCCAGCAGTCTGAGAAGCATTTAGCAGAGAACCATGCTGACCTCC
The DNA here is from genome assembly GCF_018340385.1 of Cyprinus carpio. Classification (NCBI taxonomy): domain Eukaryota; kingdom Metazoa; phylum Chordata; class Actinopteri; order Cypriniformes; family Cyprinidae; genus Cyprinus; species Cyprinus carpio. Next base: position 2,233,174 of record NC_056605.1, read on the forward strand.
AGAATACACCCCTACCTGCCAACCTTAACCTGATTTCAGCAGCCGTTTAAGAGGGCAGGGGGCATGGGTAGGGGGTTCAGCTGAAGGTTCAGTGGTACTAGAGGGTCCTGGCAGCTGGCTGGTCTGTCTGACATTAGATCAATAGTGTCGGTACTTTGGGTGCAGTCGGGTTGACAGCAATCCACGTGCCATAATTGGACCAAAGATGCAGCTAGGCCCATCCCACCATGCTCATCGGCCTAATACCCCCCCACCCCCCAAACCAGACGAGCCCCCCCCAGTGCATCAACTGCCCCTCCCCCCAGCACTGTCACATCTGTCATATGTCATCCCAAACCTCTAGTGTCTCCACAGGAGACTGGTCACTCCTTATGCTCATTTCCTTGGCTCTTTCTTTGATTTTCTTTTCTTTTTTTTTTTTTTTTGCTTTCTTTCCAGGAGTCATGCAAATGTCCACTTAAAGAGATGAATGCCAACCATATTAGGGCCGTTCTTCATGCTTTATGCAAAAGAAAGCTCTGTGTCATCTGAGGATTTCACGGGAATAAAGTCACCGTTTATTTGCTGAGATGAAGCTGCCTGTAGAAAAAAAGAGATGATTTGGTTCAGCTTATTAAAAATGAGAGGAAGAATACACAACCAGCCTCTTGTGAAGAGTAACAAACAATAGATGAGCCATGGATGAGGTGACTATATATAAGCCAAAAGAAATGAATAAAACCAAAATGTAAAATATGGCAGCTGAGAGGTCCCTCACCCTGTTTCCAATCTCAGAGATTTTTGTATCGCAGTCTCACAGAGGGACTTGCATATTTCTAGAGCAAATATTGACTGAAACCTTTGGTTGAATTTCAAATGAATGACTGCAAGATTTCATTCAAAGCCATGACCGAAATATTTGTGCAAAGTGGCAGCACTTGCCAAAGAGTGGGATAATTCCTCTGCAGTATGGGAGGCCAAGTGTTGTATTCTTTCGTATGATTTCTATATCTCCTCACAGTTTAAACTAAAAAGGTAGACGACATCTCCGATTTCGGTGGATAGGCCTTTTGAAGCTTAAACAGTAAAAGTATGCAGCCTGATTTACTTTATCTGAAGAATGAAGGGCTTAGGCACAATCCTATAAAGAGGGGAATTTTACTTTTTGAACAGATGAGCGAGATATTTAGCCCAGCGAGACTAAAAGGTTTTCCTTCACTAACAGTGGGATAGCTGCATGACTGTCATTTCTTTATCTGGGAAGCCAAAAAGCTTTTGGATTTCCATGCATCAAGTGACAGAGTGAGAGATTTTAAAATGTAATCACCGATTAACAAACGTTAGCACATTAAAAGAGAGAAGTTATTAGCAAACTAATCATCAATATGCACCAATTAGGAGAGGCTTGTTTGTGATACAAATCATTTTAACTTTATTCTGCGAATCACATTAGGAATTCTCTGGTTTCTCTGTTTTCTTAAATGCATCATTTGAAAGACTAAGATCTACACAACCTGTGAGATAAGAGTCCACACACACACACTGCCTATTAGAGTCGAGAAGTGGCTAGCGCTGACAATGCTGTCATTGTGAAACAGAACTAATCACACTCCAGCAGGGGCACACACACTCACAGCTACGGGACTAATGTCACTTCTCTTGATACTATGCCAGACCCCTTTTCCCCACAGACATTGTGCTTACTTCTACATGTACTCTGGTTCACTGGCCTAAAATATGTGCTTAACAAACAAGGGATGGGGGAGGGGTCAAAAGAGAGAGTCGGCGCATCGTGGCAGGTCTGTGTTAAGTGATCTGTATTCCATGTGAGTCCACAGTTCCCTAACCCTGTGAAATTAACAACACATCCCTCCTCTGCGACCTCTGACCTCTCACATAATACCACATCCAACCAGCGCCATGCATGAGTGTGTCTGTGTAATGTAAAAGGGACCCAAAATGTCCATGTCAATGTTTTCATTAAACACTGCCTGGAGAGGCAAGGTTCTGCTGCTAAACCAGAGACCACAATGTCCTTTATCCTCTAACCGAAAATAATAACATTATTCTTTGTGAGAGAAACAACATCTTTTTATCCTTTAATGCAAGTGCAACAACAGTGAATATACTCTGCTCAGACAGAGTGGGTGAACCTGCCATATTTCACCCAGATATGTTCTAAAACCTAAAATAAATAACAATTATTTACATTATATATTAATAATATTAATTCTTATTATAATTATTAAAAAAAAAAAAGTATAAATGCAGAATGAACACAGGGTCAGAAAAAAATAAAATAAATAAATAAATAAAATCAGTCCTAAAACAGGTATTTTTTTTTCCTCATGATTTTTGAGTCAAATATGATCTGTAGATGTTTTAGTGATTTTCACCTGTGTTCACTATAATGCCTTATTCCCTGACAAAGCTTGACACACACACACACACACACACACACACACACACACACACACACACACACACACACACACACACACACACACACACACACACACACCATACCTGCACACCTAACATTGGTCTTGGACAAAGTGTGGGAGTTTCAAATCTAGGATGAGGCATTAAATTGAGGATAAGAGGTTCTGAATGAGTGTTTAGTGAACATAATTTCCCATAGACCACCTGGAGGATGACAGCTTACAAGACAAGGAGCGAGACTCAACTGCTCTGGCACTAAAGCAGAGATTGGCAGCTGAGAGTAAAACCTGCAAACTGACCTACACGTGAGACCTCCTCACCTCTGCCTCATAATCACCAGTCTGAGGGAGGCAGCGGCTCACTAAAAGGCAGCAGCAGCCATTAGAGAGCTGCTTAAAACTCCACTTAAATATCTCTTTATGGACGATTACTTAAACTGGGGTTTGGTATTTAAATGACACTTTCAGGGGCTTTCATGTGTGGTAATTCAATTGCTCGCCGGCATCGACTGAGGCTCCATTGTTACAAAAGATGAGCAAACATCAGCTAGAGGTGGTGAGAGGTTTCTAAAGACAGCTATACCCACAACCAACTTCACTGATAAATACGAGAAAGAAGCTATTCAGTATTCATTTCGGAATAGCGTTTCGTATTTCTCAATGACATGCCTTTTTGCCTGAAAACATCTCTTCATGAAATAAAGGCACAGTTACTTTTAAAGTCGAAAATAGACATGGACATGCTTTTGTGCTTTTCAGATTTTTTATTTTTATTTTTATTTTCAGTGGTGTGTGTGTGTAGCAGGTCCAGGGTCCCCCAGCAGGAGGAGGCTTGGATCAGTGGAGACAGCCGTTAGCCTGGGGTTAGCTGGGCTTGCACTCCAATGCTGTGACAGGGAACAGGGGCGATGGAGTGGAAAGCAGACAGCAGAATTTGTGAATGTTTTAGTGGCCGTTCAGAGCAGCTGAAGCATTTAAAGATGGGGTGCCTCTAACCTGCCTGCGAGCAGAGCGGGGCCGAGTGGTGGCAGGACACTACTGCGCGCATCACTTCCCGTTTCTAATGCTAGCAGAAAGGATGCAGCTCATGGTTGTGCGTGAGCTGTGGAATGACAGCTCTTAGGTAAAAATATCATAAAAAGGGGTCATATAATGTTGCTAAAAAGAACATTATGTTGTGTATGAAATGTGTTCATGTGGTTTAAGGTTAAAAAAAATATATATATTATTTCCCTCATACTGTACTTTATTGTTTCTCCTCTATGCCCCGCCTTTCTGAAACGTGTCGATTTTTACAAAGCACATTGTTCTGAAAAGTGAGGTGTGCTCTGATTGGCCAGCTATCCAGTGCGTTGTGATTGGCCGAATGTATTTTCTCTTTTGCAATGAAACACACAGTGTCTTTACAGCATGATGGCTGCGGTGGCAGCAACAGTAAAGTTACGCCTTCTTTCTTTGCATGAACATTTGGGCGGCGTTATGCAAATCTTCCCATATCGTGACGTATACATGTGGGGACGTGTTTAAACAAGCCGTTTTAGGAGGGCGTGGACGAGTCTAAACTTTTATAAAGAATATCTCTTTGGGTTTGAGACTTTAGTCTTTGCAACTTTAGGGATCTTATCTATTCACGAACAGCTTGTAACACTTCAAAGAGAAAGGAAAACTTAAAATCGCATCATATGACCCCTTTAAAGATCAGTGCCTAAAACTGATAAAAAATTATTAGCCATCTTTTACTCACCTTAGTGTTGTTTTGAAACGTCTGAATCAAAATTTTCTAACTTGTGTAATATGCATGCTAGTGCTTCCTAGCTAATTGCTCACAATGCAATAATTTAATGAGATGTTTGGTTTAATGGAACTGAGAGTGGTTGGCAATAGTGCTTGTGAAAATATTCCGATATGAAAGTGGACACTCCACTAAGATTCCCCTCCTTTCTTTGACATTTCCCACCAGCTCTACATTAAGACTTTTGACGTTCCAGACACACGCAGAGACATTTGAGAAACCATAACATAAGAGAGGTGGTGAGACAGAGAGAGAGAGAGAGAGAGAGAGAGAGAGACTGTATATTCCTGCGTCTGCAGGTCAACAGAAATACCAGCTCATGACTGGGCAACCAGAGACTGGAGTGAGATGTCTGTCACAACTGCCATAACTGACAAAGCATCTGTGATCCAGCCAATCACAGCCATAGTAATTAGCTGGTAAACATTCTGATAATGGAACAACGATATCGGTGAGATTTGAACACACCGCTCTAAAAGCGCATGAAAAGCTCTTAATGGAAATCATTAATATACTATAAGCCAGAGCTCTAGCCCTGAGAGGAAGATAGCAGCGATCGTTCCATCTGAATTAAAACATGCTGCATGTCCATGTGGGCTCTTATCATGACCCCACCGAGAACAGAATCAGATAATCTTTGAGAGTCATTCCCTTGATAGCCACATCAGCCTGAATGCATTATATCAGAAACTGTAAGCATTCTCAACAAATATGGGTACACCTTGTTGTCTCATTACTTTCTTCAAGCAATAGCAGCACAGATCCCAGCTTGTGTCTTTGAGAGAGCATGAAAACCATATTTATGTATCCCTAAAACGGTTGTCTTCTGCACTGTAACAAACAGTTTAAATAATACAGCACAGTATTCATCTGCATTGGTGGAATGACAGGCAAACAATATAATTGAATTTGACATGCACAACACTGTTAAAGTTTGTTAAAAAAAAAAAAAAAAAGATCAAAATAATATTAGCATGAATTTATTAAAAATAACCTATCGCCTAATAGTAGCTTAATTTTTATTTTATTTTTATTTATTTTATTATTATTATTATTATAAAAAAAAAATCCCAGTTATAAAATAAATACAACTGAAAACTCACACAGTATGCTTTGAAGCATTCTCTTTCACTTTCATTTGTGCTGTTGAAAAAAAAAAATGCCTATACTTCTATACATTGTCAGCTTTTTTTTCTTTTTTTTTGTTCTCCCTTTTCTCTTTTTATATTCAAATAGAATCATATCCTCTATTTATCATTCATATCTGTGTTTATGCATAATCACACCTCTGAATATTTGCGTCAGTTTAATGAACATCTCCTCCTCTCTCCCTCTCTCTATAGCAAATGCTGGTTTCTGTTAGAGTTTGTCTAATATGAAACAGGGCCATGGGGAAGGATTGCCAATGTTTGCCTGCGAGTTTACTCAGAGATGAACCACAGATGAATCTTCCTCCTCTCTATATATGCCAGAGACTTGATTTTAATTCACTGTTAAAGTGTAACACACACACACGCATACACACACGTCTCTCAAGGCTTTGAAACTCTTCAACATGTTTAAAGGTTGAATAAAAGATTGAAAAAGCATAACATTGAACAAAGCCCCTATCCTTTATTAACCTTTACAGTCTCCTTATGTCTCATATGAAATATCCTCAAGAAAATAAATATATAAATGAAAAAGAAAGAAAAATAATATTAAACAAAAATCTACTATGTTTTTTTTTTAAACCCACTTCACAGATGCATTAGCAGAGAGATAAAAGCTTAAAATGTTGTTTGCTTTTGTTTATGGCTAGTTTGTATTCTGACAATAGGTCCGTAAAATTCACTGTGGAATTCCACCAAAAAGGAGAAAACAATCATTTGGATAAAGTGCATGGTGCATTCCACCCTAATTCTGGATTCAGCCAGCATATCATGGAAATTTTAACAGTCATAGAGGATTAACCCGTGTGGGTTGCAGGGGGTCTCGCTTGCCGCTAGATTTAGAGGCATCAGAATCGCTGCTGTTTAGAGAAAGAGAGATAGAAAAAGAGAGAGATTTCATTTTCACCTATTGTTCCCCCGTCCTGACCTCCTCTCTTTTTGAATAATCATGACAGTTATGCAGGAATATTTAGGCATTAATAATGAATTGCGTGAGGTTCACACTCTCAATTCAGAAATGGAACCTAGTGACCTTCAGACTGGGTGAGAGTCACTCAAAACAAGTGGCCATCCTTCAGCCCCACAGGTCTTTCTCTGATAACCCTTACTGAATTGAAATATTTGAAGTTTCCACTTTATGGCTATTTTGACTGATATGGTTTAAAATAGGGCTTGAAACTCCTCCTCCTTCTTCTTCTTTTTTTTTTTTTTTTTTTAAGTGAAAAGAAGTGCCTAACAATCAAATGTTTCAAGAGTTCAAGCTAAATATTATATTAACTGTTATTTTCTATACATTTTCAGTATTTTTTATTTTTATTTTTAATTTGAAACCAAATTTTATTACAACAAACATCAAAATTAAACCAAGTTTCCTTTTTCTTCATCTTTTCTTTTCTTTTCTTTTCTTTTCTTTTCTTTTCTTTTCTTTTCTTTCTTTCTTTCTTTCTTTCTTTCTTTCTTTCCTTTTCTTTTTCTCTTTTTTTTCTTTTTTCTTTCTTTTTTTTTTTTCTTTCTTTCTTTTCTTCTTTTTTTTTTTCTTTCTTTTTTTTTTCGGTCTTCCCCTCACCCCCTTCTTTTCTTGCTATTTTTAGTGATTCTTTTTTTTCTCTTTATATGGGACATTTTAATGTTGTACAGAAGAAACACATATCTTCATTTCCTTCCTTCCTTCCTTCCTTCCTTCCTTCCTTCTTTTGTAATTGGGAAAACATGGGTTGCACATAAAATATGGGACATTTTAATGTTGTACAGAAGAAACACAGATCTGCAGTGGAATATTCTGTCAATATGAGAACATGTATCTGAAAGGGCATTTTTGAAGAGACTGGTTTGGACACAGTTGACACTCATCCCTGAGATACAGCAGTGAAAAGCCGCAATGGTCTGTCGTCATAACCACAGGCAAAACCACAGAATATCTCAACAGCCACAGAAATCCTGTCCGAACAGATCACTGACACCTCCTCTGTGCTACATGCGTTTAGGAGATTATGAGCATACAGCTCTTGTCTGGGACACCAGAGGGCTGCCGGAGACTGTCAGAATGTGTCATGTGTCAGTAACATCAGGACCCAAGAGACTGGCCTTCAGGACTGAAACAGTGTTCACCCTCAAAAGAAACATTTAATGCCATCAGCCACACTGAAATTTTGTTCTAATTACTGTATATATTATACATTTTTATTTTTTGTTTATATGATTTTAATGATTACTTCAAAGGGAACAAATAAACATATCAGTGGCAGAAGAAATAAAAAAAATGTGGACACTTTCTGTGGAATTTTATTATTTTTGGTTGCTTAAAGTGTCTTCATTAGTTGTTGATTATGTACAACAGTCTACAATCAATATTTTGATTGATTGATTAATTAATAAGATTGAATGTAACGTTGACCTTAAATGACTCTGCTTTTATTTTCTTTCATTTCATTTTATTTGAAAAACAACCTGATTTATGGCCCTCTGAATTCCTTACTATGTGTCGATTTTGTATGAATTGACACAATGTGAAATGTATTAAATGTATGTTTTTTTGTTTGTTTGTTTGTTTGTTTGTTTTTTGATAAAAAAAAGGTAAGCATGAAGACATGAGTAGAAGAAGTCTTAAGATAATGTACAAATGAGATTATACGAATTCATATGAATTTGCGATGAATTCACTAAAACATAAACAAATTACAATGAGATTGAGAGCACTCTATTAAAAGCAACAAACAAATGAAGGGGGAAATATTCTTCATTTTATATCTGTATATATTTCTATATTTTATTGCAAGATATTATACAAAACTAATGCATTCACTTAAATCTCTCCTGTTCCAAAATGTCCTTTTATTGAGGAAGTTTTCTCTCTTCTTGCCTGGATTCTTACACTTTCTTGGATTTATTATGGTGTCTCAAGAATGGTCGGATGATATTAAATGAGGAGCTTATTCAATGTCACATATAGCAGACAGTCAGTATGTAGCAGGTAGAGTCCTTCACACAGCACGAAAGTCACCGTCGTCGCTTATTTAATACATAATCGTTTCTCAGTGGGTGTGAAGATAGGATGTCAGCTCTCCATTTGCAGATAGGAAAAGCAGGCAGGTTAGAGACAGCAGTGTGAATATGGACAGGAAGATAACTACGCACTTAGGATGTCTATGAGGAAGATTACATCCTAAACCGGTGGTGGTGGGGAAGGGATGTAATTGACCAGTAATCATTTTGTGTTGTTAGTGGGCTAGTCTAGGTCTTTTTTTTTTTTTGGAAGGACTGGTGGATGTGGGGTTATAGACTGATAGTGAAATCCATGTCTGTTCAATTCTGCCCTAGCACTTAATTTGGTAGAAGCGCTGGATTTTATCTCTCATCATGACCTTCCACATACTCACTGTGTCAGGGGTTAGTCCAAAAGAAACGCTGGAGACGGATCAACCCGGCAGGGGTTTAAGCTGAAAACATGGTGCTTGAGGAGATATCATACCAGGAGATGCTACAGAGAGGTCTACTCTCACTCTCCAGCTGTCGCTCACAGCAAACTATGGCCAATCACAGTAGGCAGGCGGGCGGGCGAAGGCGTGGGACTATAGTTAGAACACAGGCAGTCCTTAGTGTTCCAACATCGCTGCTGACATTTTTAGTTTTGGAACACAGTACAGACATTGCTGGAATCATATTATGCTCTTTCTTTCATTCAGTTTTTCGTCAGCAATTTTCAATTTTATTCTTAGTCTTAATCCCGTGTTAAATGTCCTTGTTAATTTTTATCATATTTAGTCAACCTTATCCTATTTAGTTTTAGTCAAGTTTTAGTCGACTAGGGCCTGGTTTCACAGACAGAGTTTAGCCTAAGCCAGGATTAGGCCATAGTTCAATTAGGACATTTAACTATTTTTTTTTTTTTTTTTAATAAACATGCCTAAAAAAAAAAAAAAAACTTACTGATGTCCATCTTGAGACAAAACAAAGGCATTGTTATATTTTAAGATCAATCAGTGCAAGTTTCTTTCAGTTGAAACAACTCAGATTTACATTTTAGTCTGGGACTAGGCTTAAGCCTTGTCTGTGAAACTAGGGGTAAAAGTCTCAAAATTTTAGTCTAGTTTTAGTCGAAGAAAACCTAAAGTATTTCAGTCTAGTTGTAGTCAATGAAAACTTGACATTTTAGCAATAATATTATTATTAATTAACCGTACAGCTGTATTAATTTTGGCAGCCATTTTGGCAACAAATTATTTTTGCTCAAAATTATAATTGTAATGATTGTTGTCATTTGAGAAATTTACTTTTGTATTTCAGGTATTGCACTTTCACCAGTAAGCACAAATCATGGTTTATTTTACCTCATTTAGTGTACTTATTTATTATAGGCTTTTTATTATATGAATTAATACCAAAGACTTAAGGACTCTCTCTGTCTACATTATGAAAACTGGTAAAACAAATGAAAAATATTACAATATAACAGTTTTATAACTCATTTAGTTATATAATTCATAATAGTAATTCCAAATTGCAATGTCCTATGTTTCTCTATTAAAACAACTGCGGTTGAGTAAGTGCATTTATTCAGCAACCATAATTGCAAACAAGTCGAGATCTCATGGCAGAACTGACTGAGTGACGCTTTCATTTAGATCGCTAAACCCCAACTTGTTTGTCTGTGTAGACATAGATGTAGTGTCCGTGACGTCACTCGTAGGTTTCTGAAGAGCATTTTTGAAGCCTAAAGTGGGCGGAGCAGACCGCCAACATCTTGGCAGCGTGTCACCACACGTCACTCCTGGATAATTGAAAATGGACAAAGAGGTGGGATGTGGGTGAAGCTGAGGTGCCTTGTTGCTTAAACCACACCCACCTAGCTCGACAGTAGTGACAGCAATGCTGCTGTGCAAAGACAAAAAACCATAACTTTGTTTTTGGTCAAACAGTAGTTATTGATAATTTCGGGACAATCTTGGAGGCAGACCATCTTGGAACCACTGCAGAACACAGTATATCATCAATTACCAGTCTTTGACTTTGTTTTGGAATGCTAAAATTAATTTACAGTGCTCTGCATTTGTTTAGCCAGTTGTCAATATTACTGTGCTAGCCTGGAGTTACACGGTATTCTGCCTTTGTTTTACTGTCCATTAAAGTCTGTCGCGTTTAAATTACGGTGTGACTTGTATATTTTCATACATCCGCCGGCACTTCATTAGTCAAACAAATTAGAAGAGCATACACAGCATAAGGTGATAAGGAGAGACACAGGCCGCTGACAAAGGAATTATTGAATAAAGTCATTATTTTTGTTTTCTTCACTTACAAAAAGTGTTCCCGTCGCTTCATATAACCCAGATTGCATGTCTGATGGCAGATGGAGTATTCTGACGACAACTTTCATACCTTTTCTGGACCTTGACACTGTTATTTACTTTCTATTTACTATGCACTTCATCTTGTCATGGCAAAAAAAGCTTGTCAATGAACATTTTTTGTCATATTTTTTCGTTAACAAAATTAAATCTGATTAAGCTTTGTAAAATGTTATTCAAAACATTACAACAAATGTACACTGCTATATCTGTTTTGTTTGGTTATTGTTTAGTTATTACTGACCAAATAGCAGGATAATTTCTTTTGAGTAGCACAGTTGGCATGTCTGCTGCTGTCCTTGTTTGTCTGGGTTGGATGTGAAATGGTTAGAGTCCCTGGAAGCCATCAGACTGAGTTAGTGTGGATAGTGCTGCTCTGTTCCCACTGTCCAGGACCGGTCATAGCCACCAACACAACACACTAAGATCTGCCGGGCTAGGACATGGGGGGCTGACAGGAAGCATTAGACAGGAGGGAAGTCTAATACTACTACACCTCTGCATGCAGTCACCCCTGCTACATGATCACAGTTCATCACACAACAACAAATGACAAAATACCAAGGCAAAAGCTGTATTCATTTATTTATTTTTTAAAATTCAGATATTTTCAGCATTTTCACTTTTAGACAACACATCTATCTATAACTTCTCAGGAATTTTCCTATTTCTTTCATTATTACATTTATGCAGTTGCTACAGGTTTTTTTTTTTTTTTTTTTTTTACCCAAAGCAACTTATAGTGCATTATTATAAATGCCTATAAAATAATACTACTTTTTACACAGGTTGCATTTGACAGTTTGGGTGTTCCTTGAGATTCAAACTTGGTGTTGCTAGAGCCATGTTTTTGAGCCATGTTTTACAGGAAATTTTATAAAGGTACCCGTTGTTAGAATCCAAAACTTCCCTTCATATTAATATACTGGGTAACACTTTATATTAGGGATCAATTTTCATGATTAACTAGTTTCTTACTAACAAGCATACTGTATTCCTAGCATATTGGCTGTTCATACTATAAGTACTTATTAAGCTTATATTAATGCCTTACTCTGCATGACGATATTCTACAGCCCTTGACTTAACCAAATAAATAAACTTAACAACTACCTTACTTACTATCAATACACAGCAATTAGGAGATTATTGAGGAAAATGCATACTTAATAGTGCAAATTGGTCCCTAAACTAAAGTGTGACCAAATACTGTGTCATAGTGGGTTACCCTACAGTTCAATGGTCAAAACATGACCAAAGTATGTACTTTAAATTTAAGCCCTGCCTTAATGTTTTATTATAGAATAATAGCATATATAATAGCATCATCTCATATTGGTCACACTTTAATTAACAAACCATTAACTATGACTTTTACCTAAATAAACTCCTAATTTGCTGCTTATTAATAGTTAGTAAGGTCGTTGTTAAGTCTAGGTATTGGGTAGGGTTAGGGATGTAGAATATGGTCATGCAGAATATGTGCTTTATAAGTACTAATAAACAGACAATATGCTAGTAATATGCATGATAATAAGCAATTAGTTTATAGTGAGAATTGGTCCCTATGTTAAAGTGTTACCATAATATTATTATATGGGGTGACTAGTGACTAGTGAAGCCTTTGAATAAAATAACACAATCCTTTAACAAAGCTAAACCCATCGAAGCAGGAGGTGCCTCTCTTACAGGAAGTACCACCCAGAGGTGTCTCTTCTTATCCCATTGTGGGGGGACCGTGAGGTTTAATAGTAGCTCTTGATGAGCAGACAGTCAGTACCCTCCCATCTCTCCAACTGCACACATCTCAGAGAGCATTTAAAACAACAAAGCAGCGATGGGCTGCAGCTTCATCCACAGGAGAGAGAGACGCCTCTTCCCTTCCTGCCTTTGAAGCTCCAAGGAGTCATTTAATCAATTATTAATCAAAGTGGCGTATGGAACTCAAAGACACTCACTTATGCTGTAGATGCTGTAAGGGGCTTCAGATAGAAGATTTCAATGTGCCATCATTGAGGTGTGTCTGGTTTTAATAAGGCGGTTTAAGGTACATGTGCACTCAGTGAATGGTTCCTTTTAAGGTTGAGTTCTACAGTGGGAACACGACATGCCTGACTAGTGCAGATTAATGGGGTGTAAATGAGGATCTAGGTGTTGGAGCACTGCAGAGTGAGAAGTCAAGAGCGGCTACAAAGCCTCGGGGGAAGAGGATGTCTTACACACAGAGGAGGATGCTTTTGTCAATTAACGCAATGCTCAATGCACATGCTAAGCTTGATAGCCATGAGGAATTCAATTATGAAAGCTTAAATGCCAGTAATTAAGGCTGTGTATCTTGGAATTGCTTTATTTCATTTCTAATTTCAAGTGAAGCCTCACTCAACAGAAGTTCCCATTCCAGATGAAAACTGGATTGTTCCTCAGCATATGGTTATACATCTGTACAGTTAATGTGGATAGAATAGCTCAGATGATTTGGTCGTGGAATTTTGTAATTTGATTGCAGGCAAATCTGAGGACAGTCTGAAACAAAATTTAGCTGAGAAGCAGGAGACTTGTTCAAAGTTGATTTTTCCAACACTATCTCACAACCAATTTGTACATATTTTATGAGGTGGCTAATTTGTATGAATTTGTACGACCTCACTCGTACGTTTTTATATGATTTGTCTAAGCCCCAGTGACGGGTAGGTTTAGGGGCGGGGTTAGGTGTGGGTCATTCGTACAAATTCAAATGAATTGTGCATCTTATAAAATATGTACTATTTGGCAAAAATTTGTATGAATTTTGTATTCGTATGAATTTGTACGAATTAGCCATCTCGTAAAATATGTACAAATTGCCGTGTGATCAGGTTGATTTTTCTGGTCTTAAAATACTTTCTCATATTCTAAAACACAAAGCATCAATTTCATCCATTTGGGGTAGAAACCGGTATTTAGAAGATCTCATTTATTTCAAAAATATTGTGTCTCTTAAACAACCTTAAAGAGTGATAGTGTCATTTTGCTGACATCCTGTTATGAAGTGATGTAAACTACATTGCAAACAACGACAGTGGACCATCACACTGCAGTGAACAGGGGCGATGAATGAAAAGCTCTGAAAAAGTGTTTATCAATGCATTGGCATTACTCTCTAGGCCCACAGGAACACAACAGGAGTTAGTTCATTTGATAGAATTGATTCCGGGGGTCACTTTATGGGGCATGAATCCCTCAATTCCATTTATGAATAAAAATGGTGCCTCTTGCAACTCAATCCAAGCATTCCATAAAAAATTCATCTGTTTTCTTTCAGATTTTTTTCCGCCATTCTGTCAGTCTTTTAGTGTTAGACAAATTGAAGTGCGCGCTCAGAGGGAGGCCAGCAGTGAGCAGAGAATCCATTTGCCCAGTCTATCTGTCGGAAGAGAGCAGAGAGCCCACGTTCAAAGACGGCAGCCACAATACAGGTGACACCGGGTCAGTCTCTCTTCCTGTCCATCACCTGCATGATGGGATTGTGAAGCTCTGTGAAGCTCAGGCTCTTTTTGTGATGGTCATATCTTCTGATTGATGGCTTCATGGCCAGGGCCAATGTGGCCTTTTTAAATAATTTATGTTGCAATTGCTGTGGACAAACTGCTTTATAACAGGAGTTGCTATTTTTACATTGACTCCACGATCAATAGTTTAAAAGACATCGGACCTGGACTAATGAACTTCTTAACAAGCTCTCTGGGGTCTAAAAATAATTACTGTTCAGCCACTGACCACCAAGAGGACAAATCTATTCTCACCTTCCACCATAAAAGCTGTGAGCATTAGAACATAGACAAGTTATATTGATTGATTAATTGAATGATTGATTTGAAATACTTTTACTTCATGTACTCCTATGTTTTAAGATCTATCTATTTATCTATCTATTTATCTATCTATCTATCTATCTATCTGTCCGTCCGTCCATCCGTCCGTCCATCCCAAATGGCCAAATTGCATCATACTACTGTAAAAATGTGCCAAATGGAGACTGTGTGTGTGAACTCAACACATATCTAGAGGTGATGCATGTAAGATCACATGAGTTATGATCTTCATGACAGAAATGACATGATGTTGTATAATATGCTCAGACTTTCGTTTGTCCGTATGTTTTGTGATGAGAGTGGTGTCACAGAGAGGCAATTTTTTCTCCGTGCAGCCGTACAGTAGTCCTGAACCTCGTAAATCAAACCCTGTATTCGCCCTGCTTTTAACCAAGTGACAAATTGGCCAAACAATACTGTTTGAATTCTTATTAAGCTTGATTAATTCATATCATTAGTTAATCACACAACAGCTCATAAAATATAGTAAATTAATTTCTATAATGTGATTAATTTGTGAAACACTTGAATTAACATCAATAAATCAATTGGTGAATCAATTATATTACCATTTTTAAATACAAAGTTAATAGTGTGCTTTAACTAGTGCTTTAGAAATGATCATCTATCATGTGATATTAGAGGGCCAGAGGGAGCTGCTCAAATGCTCAATGATCTGAAGGTTTTCCTGCAGTCTCTCAATGGGTCAGAGCATATTGGGGTCTGAAAGCACCGTGCTCCTAAGTGATGAACAAACACTTTCACTCACTTTTAGCTCCATTGCAAAATAAATTGAATCAATTATGTTTATTGTCCAAACTTCAATAGAGTGAATACTTCTACTCAAGCTCTTGCTTGCATGAGAGAATAGTGGATGAATGTTCACATCATAAGTTCTGAATCAGTCTAGTTTAACTGTAATAAAGTTGTCAGTCAGCAGATTTTTATTATTATTCAACACACTGTGGACACACTTTTTTCCTATTTAATGATGTAATGCTGTTTTGACAATCTGTATTATTAAAAGCACTGTATAAATAAAGGTGACTTGACTTGACTTCAAAACTAAAAATGCAGGATGTTATTTTTCCAACCTGGTCTCATAAAAATACGTACCTTTGGGTAACTTTCTGCAACACCATTTTTACGTACCTTATTGCACGTTTCGCCACAGTTTCAAAGAGAAATGGCCAGTGAGTGGCGCTGAAACACTGGTTCAATACATGACCCTGGCACATTTTTGTTATGTTGATACAGGTACGTATTGCTGTACTTTTATTACGTTGCTTCAGGTACGTATTGCGGCGGTTCAGAATTCAAATATCCGGGGACTGTTGCTAAAAGTTAATGCTCTATCATGTTGAAAATATGCCCTACACCAAACCCAACCCTAAATCTACCCAATAGTGTTATCAAATTCTAAACCGATATAAAAACAAATTCGTTGATGCAACCGTGCCATCTGAACTTCTTATATGCAGATTTGAACTGTTTTGTCAAACTCCTCGCCTCTCAAGTACGTGTCTGTACTCTGTGAGCAAGTGAACAAACCTACCGTCTATAAAACCCATAGATATGAAGTTGGATATGTGCGATGCTAACATTCGAAAGCATTGATTTTCAAATCTCCCAGCATATTAAAATTGTTTTGAAGTTATAACATAATATTCTTCAAGTAATTGTGCAAAAGTTACGCTTGATTAATCAAAACTCTGTAAATTTATGTGAAAAGGAATAAAAGGTGTTGGAGGTTTAGCCTCTAGTGGTAATTTCTTTAGGAAACTGCATTGATATGTACTTATTGGTACATATTTCGTGTCTCACAAAACAGTGCCCCCAGCCCCAGGTACGTTTTTAACAAGAGACCACGTAGTATTTTTCAATAAATGTGAATAGTTAAAGTGAATGGTTACGTAAAAAAATAAATAAAAAAATAAAAACTTGAATTTTTTGTGCTAGTATCTTCCACATCTTATAAAGCCAGACAATATAACTTTAAATTACATTCAACATTTACTGAAAATCTTTCCCTCAATTGTAGCTGTCAAATATAATTTGCATGTGCGCATATTCAAACATTATGTCACCATGTCAATACAATAAGATTCCAGCAACAAGCAGTTTATTTGTCCACACTGACAGGGTGAATGTGATTCATATTTGACGTTTAATGTACAGTTTGTGGAGTGTTTTTATAGACATTTTGGGCCAGTAAGGTTTCACTGAGCAAGGCTAACCAGGCCAATGCATTTGGGCAAAAATATATTTACAAGGAAGAGGGAACTTTTATTATATGTGACACTTTTGTGTCATGCCTGGTTAAGACACTGTGTTCTGGGGATCAACCAGAAACCTGAAAGTTACAAACCCTGACAAGTCAGATCTGTACCTGCAGACCAAGTGGCATTAAATATGCGATTATTTATCACCGACAGTAGTGTATACAAAATATTTCTTCTTACAGGTTTTGAACTGTTGTCGGAATAATCAAACCACAAGAACTGAGGAAAGAGTGATAGACAGTGAACAAGACTCTTCACCATTGTAGGAGAAGATAACACATCTCTTAGCTTACATAGCAATCTCAGCAGCAGCTTGGCTTACACAGTCACTACATGCAGTTTACGGCCCGCACTCTCGTTAATAGTCCTGCTCTCCGCTGCAGCTGTCCGATCTCTGATGTTCCCAGCAGGCAGGGGAGAGAAGACGCTGGCAGGAGGAAATGTCACCTGATGAAGGGAGAGAATGTTCTTCTAACTTTGGTTAAGGTTCAGGTGAGTTAAGCTTGATTGGACTTTGTGTTTGTGCCATTGGTCCTTATGAAAGTATGGCAGTGGCTTTGACAGGTCCCTGTTTCTACGCCGTGGATGTATACAGGGGATTTCGTCGCTCAGAAATGAGAGGAAAAGGTTAGAGGGACTTGTTCTCAGCTGTGAGACGCGAGTGAGTGTGCTGCTCTAATTGCTGCTGTTCAGATGGGGGCAGGGCTACATGCTACTTCTCAACACGCACCGTTCCGCTCAAAGCTTGCAGGGTGTTTTCACATGAAATTCAGCACTTCAGTCCAGTATCTTCCATGCAAGTGCTTAAATTCAGGTTACTGAATGTAAAACTGCAAAGAGGAAGGCAGAGCAATGTATGAGATTTTGTTAATACGGTACGTTTTAGGATAGCAGTAACAAATCCACATACAAAAATTGTAGTAATTATTATCTGTAATGTACAGTCATATCTTCACCTGCCTAGATCAGAGCCCCCACTGATAAAAGGGTGATTTAGACACCTCAAATAACATGCAGAATGCTAATACAATATGATTTAACAAAGCATATGAGCTGCACATGGAACAGTTTTTAACCTTCCGGAATGCCTTTCATGACTTCCACTGTGAGCACATCGTGCACCCTTTTTTATATTTATTTGTTTATTTAATATTATTTATTTATTTAACTTAACTGTTTTACCGCAATTATTGTAAACCTAATTAATGTTTATTAATAGGTAGTTGTCAAGTGTAAGGTATCTAGAACATGGTCATATAGAATAAAGAATATGTGCTTTATAAGCACTAATAAACAACCAATATGGTATTAATATGCATGCTAATAAGAAACTAGTTAATAGCAAGAATTGGTCCCTAAACTAAAGTGTTACCGAACATTCTTTAAGGCTTTTTTTTTTTTTTTTTTACAAAATCTTTGCTTTACAGAACAAAGAAACCTATAAACTGATCTGAAGAGCCTTTAAATAATGCAACAATTATATAAAATGAAGAGCTTTTATTTGGAATAAGAAAATAATAATTACAATAATAAATTCTGAAGAAGGAGCTGCAAGAACTAAAGGAAAACTCATATCCTTATTACACAGCCCATTCAGCGTCATCTACACATCACATATTCAGTGCATGTAACACCTCAAAATGATTTTTTATAGAACTGCACTGATGTCTTAAATTGCATTCTCCAAAAGAAAACAGAAATGCTTCACAGGAATCAAAACGCTTACCAACTTGAAACAATCTGTAATTATTGAGGTATTAAATCAATTCATTCCTTTGCACCAACAGTTACGCAATGCTTCAGAAAATAATTTGCCATGTAAATCTATTCTGTCTCACAGACGACGGAGCGTAGTGCCTGAACCCTAATGACAGCAGCCTGGAACTCGCACCCAGTAAACAAAATGTTTAGCAGAGGGAGGAATATTAATTATCACGTTCGTAAGTGTGGTATCATGGGAGGCTCTGTTAGGAGAATGGACAGGAGGAGAAAGGGGGTAATGGTTTTGGGTGTGTGTGTGGTGGGGGGGGGGTATGCATGTGCCGTTTACGAATCGCAATAGGAGCAACGAGTCTCTCTCTAACCCCTCCTCAAGGGAGAGGAGCGAAAAAGAGAGGGGCGGCTGAATTTATGCTGTTAAACCCCCGCTGATTGCTGGGAAGGTAAAAGAACCAATGGCGGCATCAGTGGTTTAATTTAAAGTGTGTTTCTCACTAGAGTGCCCACAACACTTAATTAAACTCTCCTGTTTTGGCAATGACAAATGCTGCCGAGCAAGAGGACGGCAGGCAAGCTGACGGAGGCCGCTGTAATTTCTTTCATGTGCAGCGACAGCCAGATTCAGGTCAGAAAGTGGAGAATTAAAGAACTAAACAAGATTTCTGCTCACTGAGGGCCCCGCGACAGGCTTTTCTTTCACATGAATACTCTCTCTTTATTTGCCCTCATTTAACGGGAGTTTTGTCATAGATTTATGGGGCTTGTGGAAACGCGGCATGTTTGCATAGATCTTGCTTTGCTCCGCTGTGCTTCCCATTTTCGCCTCACTTTAGAGGAGAATTTTAAGCCTGTCAAAGCAGCAAAAGTCAGTGCCGTTTCGTACCTCACAATGCTCCGACACGTTGCAAGATTGCACTTTATATTGTAGATTTATATATATAAAAAAAAAAAAAAAAGAACATTTTGGCGAGAACATGCAACTTTTGTTCCTCTGCGGGGACATTTGTCATTTGGTCCCCGAAGAGCGAATTGCGGGCTGCAGTAATCACGCACGGCGTGTGTATTGTCTGAACATCAGCATGACGAGCCTTTAATACAGTCTGGACTTACATACTGTACGATGTCATCTACTTTACGGAAAACAGAAACCCATTTACTACAGCTCAACAGCTTATTTGGTTGTGACACAGCCCCAAATCCATCATTCGTGCATTTCCAAAGAGTGCTTGAAAGTCTGCTCTGCAGCAGCCCTTTAGAACTCAAAGACTGAAAGCAGCCGTGTGAAATAGACTTACCGTGGAACACAAAACCTGCCACGCTACTGAAATACAAACACATTTATGCCTGTGAGGCATTCGGTAATGCAACATGCACTTTCCTCTCTCTTATAAAGTTGTAGGACTCAATGATATTAGGGCAAAAACATTATTTTCTTCTAGATGTGGCAGTGTTACTGTCTACAGATTTGTTCAGCTGTATGAGTGAATTTGTTGGGAACTGAAAAAAAAAAAAGAAAAAAAAAAAAGTAGTAGTGTTGTGTGACCAAATGTTTTGGTTGTTAAGAGTTTACAGTATATCTAACAGGATTTTAAATAAAAGACTAAAATGTATATGATGCTTTAGTTGGAAAATGCCTAAATGTCTTTGGTCAAGTAATTAGTCTGCCTAACGGTGCATGATATTGTTCACTAGTGTCAAGCTACATATCAACAAGTCCAATTTTGGGAGAAAGATCATTAGATGTCTGATGTCTGTTGCACTGACGAGCCCATTGGATGGTCCTCTGAGCCATATAATTAGACTAATGATGGGGTGACTGAGTTTCACAGGCTGTATTAGAGAACTGATTAAGAGTGCTTGATCTGTGTTATCTTACCAGGAACAACCTTCCTCAATTGACTATTCAATGACTACTGAAAGCAGTCGTTTTTGGATGATTGCTTATTCATCAGCATAATATATTATATATCACACTTTCCAAATAATAAAACATGGCCTGGTCTCGTTTTCTTTTTCTTTTTTTTTCTCTCTCTCCCTTCAGCAGATGATCAGTAAAATGTTCAGAAATTTAAGATAATGTAGCAAAGGGTCAACAAATATGAGTTTTATTTTATATTCATCTGCAATTTTTGAACCACTGTTAGCTACTTGTTAAAAAATCGCTTGTTAAAAAAAAAAAAAAAAAAAAAAAAAAACACATAAGTGCAATATTGGGTTGAAAATTTAAGTTTGGGACAAAGTGACAAATTAATTCAGTAAATTCAATAAATAAATGCCCCCCCCCCCCCCCCCCCCTCATAATTTGTTTAAATAGTTACCTTTCAAAGGGTACTAATGACACCTTTTAATGTATGACAGTTTTACGAAATATTACAATTTTTGCGCTTTACAAAAAGTAACCAATGTATACATTATTCACATAAAGTGCAACATGATTATTCTTGTTTGGAGGAAGTCATACAGTATACCTTTAGCAGTAAATGACAATAGCGATAGCAAAAATACAGAAAAACAACCCATCTCTAACACTGGTTTCTCAGAGATAGATTCTATATAAACTAAAAAGAAAAGAGGGTGAAATGAAGAGAGCTTGTGGGTGAATTAATGTTTTGGTAAATGGCTGTGAGGAGTCAGAGAGAGAGAGAGCGAGAGAGAGGTATCTGGTGGAGTTAAGCGTGCAGCACTTTTTGTGTTCTCCAGCGCAATCCATTAATCATAGCACAGTGCGGCAGCCATATTCTTCTGTGTAGTGGCTGTACTTTCATTACAGGAGCCTAATTAAATAGCTCTGTGAACTGGAATCTGAGATTCCTCTGTTACAGATTATCATTAATTATGGTGAAAGAGCTGGGAGATGTTGGACTCAATTATACCCGGCTCAAGGCTGGCATGCTGTGATTCATGGCCCTCGCCTGCACACCGACGCTTCTCCGCCGCTTATCACACCATCCCACTTCTGTAAATTGGGCACTGCCAGCCGACACACAGAGAGCCATGGGCAGCGTACTTCATTACAAACATGTTGGAGAAGCACAGACCATTTAAGGGTCGCAGATTTGCTGGGAAGGACAGAGAAAAGGATTATTACTGTGTGTTTGTGTGTGTGTGTGTGTGTGTGTGTGTGTGTGTGTGTGTGTGTATGTGTGTGTACGTGTCTTGCTATTAAGAAATTATACCAAAAGAGTTACAGTGTGTGCCTGCATTTGTCTTCTTTTTTCTTTAATTAGTCTATTGCATGGAATAACGTCACCTGACGCTTTAACATGATGCTAAATACCTTGAGCTAAGCATAAGATACACATAAAAATATGTTCGTTGCCATTTTCTGAAGGAGCGTTTCTTGGGCAGCTATGCTTTTCTGGCAGTATTTGGAGGGAATAGTTCTCCCAAAAATTTTTATTATTTTATGATTCACCCTCATGTCGTTACAACCCTGTATGACTTTGTTTCTTTTGTGGAAAATAAAAGTAAAATGTTTTGTTTCTGGAAATGTTCTCTTTTATATAATGAAAGCATGCAGTGACCAATAACTGTCGAGCTCTAATAAAAAGTCACAAAGCACCATAAAAACAGTCCAGAAAACTTGTGTGCTATATATTTAAAGTCTTCTGAAGTCATGCAATGTGTGAGGAACAGACCAGAAGTTATTTACAGAAATTCCAGGCCTCCTCCACATCTCAAATTTGCTGCTGTCAATGTCAATCACATCTAGACATGAGACACATGAAATCCAATGACGTTTAATGTCACTGATGTCCAACACAGGTGACCGTGATTTCACCAAGTACAACATGTTCCTGGATCAACATTCCAATCAACCAATCAGAATTGAGGGATAACTTTTAAGGAAATAGCTGTTTTAGGCTTACGATCAGGGTTAGGTGCTTCTACACCCTTGTTAATCAGATATCATTTTACACTGATTTTAGGAATAAATTATGGGTAGGGTTAGGTTTAGGGGTTGGGATTGGGTTTAGTCTATATTTTTGGACAGTAGTGTTGATCCAGGAAAATGTCTTACTTGGCAAAATCACGTCCGGAGAGGACAGCTTAAATTCCGATCTTTTCCTTACACAAAACTATCACATGACTTCTGAAGACTTGAAATATAGTGTATGGACTATATTGGTGTTTTTGTGTTGAATTTAACTGACAGGGTCTTTGTATTGAATTGTGCTCTATCGGATTCTGTGTTTGTTCTCCACTAAATAAGGGTTTCATTATGACAGTAGGGGTTAACAGGTGAAACAGGGGGCATTCTCCTCATCGCTAAATATAAATGTGCATCAAGTATACAAACACATTTGGTTATTTTTTTAACAAATTTAAACGTGCATGCATGTGTTTTGCTCACAACTGTTGCAAATGTTAGCCTATACGCTGTCCAATTCTCAGCAGTATTTTTTACACTTACAGAGATAAGCTTGGGTATTACTGTATTTAATCATTTAAACAGAGGAATCTGTCAATAATTTCTGATTTATTAAAACTCCCCAGTCTCCCCTACAAAGTTATTGAAATGCTGTATGAGTAAGGTAAAAGTCAGGTAAAAGTGAGGTTATTGGTGTGTGTGTGTGTGTGTGTGTGTGTGTGTGTGTGTGTGTGTGTGTGTGTGTGTGTGTGTGTGTGTGTGTGTGTGTGTGTGTGTGTTTGAAGGGTTTGAAAACCCAGAGGAGTAATAAGACATAAGAGAAACATAAGTTCTGGTAAAGCCAAGGCCTCAGACGTTTGCTCAACTCCACATGCCATAGAGGGCACCCGTTTTAATATATATGAAAATCATCTATCTAGTATGCACCATAGGGAACTGAACATCGCAAATGTTCATAGAAACAAGAGAAGACTCTGGAACACTGAGAGTGGGACATGTTTATTTTAAGAGTGCATTTTCTTGTGAAATGTATACAAATATAAAAGACTCTGGAAAACTCTTCATACAGTCTGTTATAAAATGATGGGAAACACAAACTTTTGGAATTCTGTATCTTATTTAAATAACTTGATTATAAAATAAATTATTTATTATTACAAATAGAAAGGATAGAAAAGAGAGAGAGAGAGAGAGAGAGAGAGAGAGAGAATGCATGCCTGCTGGAGGGGATCGTGCAGCTCTGGAAATGTAATACACTGCTGTCAAGACAGAGGTCAGCCGGCAATCTGAATTTTAAAAGGAATATGAATAATATTCTGTTTTATTTTCAAAAATGAACTTTCTGCCCTCTATCATGGATCCAATATATGTCTTAATCTAAGGAGCTCTACCTCCCAGGGGGTCCTGGATGCCGGCTTTGACTTTAACAGCTAATAAGGAAATGTGTGTGTTTCCCTGTCCTACCTCCTGCTTTAAAAAAGTCCCACCACACACACACTTTTAAACATGCACACTCACATACACAACATGGCCAAACATATAAACACATCTTTATTCTGCTTGTGACTGTCAACCGATTTGTTATTTTTATTTTTTCCAAAGAATAAAACAAACCTTCTCTGTAAGCATGAATTAAGAAATTAAACAGGGTTAGTTTCGATATCGTACCAGTTTTAAATCATCACTTTGTAACAAAATTATAGTATTTAGTTATATGAGATTTTAATGTTTATTTGTTGCTAATAGCATATAGGTTTACTGTTTGTATCCAAGACTGAGGGACGTTAAATTGTGAACTCCAGTTCCACAGTAGACTCCCAAACACACTTTCTAAAGCACAATTCTGAATTATGATAAGTCTAAAGCAGGAACATATGATTAAATGAGACTAATCCATAACCAACCAGACCAAGAGCAAGTAGCGTCGCTCCTCATATGTAATGTCTGTCTGAGAGAGTGAACCTGTAATATTAAATATGTGTGCCTCCTTGGGACAAAATTAAAACATCATTCCCACTCATAAATGTGTCTTTACGTTTTAAGCTGTCTGAGTCTACAACACCCCACACTGCCAAAAAAAGCAGCCACTTAGCTTTGACTGACACTAATTTCTAATTCATGAAACCCCCAAAACCCTCTTATTT
This sequence comes from Cyprinus carpio, assembly GCF_018340385.1. NCBI lineage: Eukaryota > Metazoa > Chordata > Actinopteri > Cypriniformes > Cyprinidae > Cyprinus > Cyprinus carpio. Next base: position 2,257,749 of record NC_056605.1, read on the forward strand.
CCCAGCTTATGTCTGTCAGGCGATTACAAAGGACAGACTGGGCCACATCCGCAAGGTGCTAAATCCGTAATCGTGTCAGATGGCTGCTTATATAAATCACCCCTAGCTATCCATGCAAACTAACCAGCCAACAAGAATAGAGAAGTACATGGGACCTGTCAAACCCACAGCACCATCATTGCCATGACTGATCTGAGGCCTGTGAGACTGTCAACTCGCTGACTGGACCAGTCAACACAAATAAATGCAGACATTCCAGAGCTTTAATGGCATGGGAGATCTGGGCTGGCGGCCGCCATTACTTGTAATCCAACCTTACATATGACACAATGTGAAAAATGAGCCTGCGTGCTGTCGGGTGCCCATTAGTGAGCTCTCACATTATCTCTCACTGGCTGATGCTTCTCTTGAGTCATTCACTGGGCTTTTGACTGCCATTCTGCTTTAAATGCAGGGTTAGCACCTCACAAAGAAGAAAGAAAGGAAGGAAGGAAGGAAGGAAGGAAGGGAAGAAAGAAAGAAAGAAAGAAAGAAAGAAAGAAAAGAAAGAAAGAAAGAAAGAAAAGAAAAAAAAAGAAAAGAAAGAAAAAAGAAAGAAAGAAAGAAAGAAAGAAAGAAAGAAAGAAAGAAAGAAAGTGGCATTGGTAGTCATCCCCACAGGCTGCTGCTTTCAGTTTTACTTCCTTTAAAGCAACTCTGTCACTTGGGGGCCTTTCTATTCTTTTAAAAATTAAAATGACACACGCTGTACTCACTGTGCTTGGGATCAGACACCATGAAAAGAAGAAACCTAGGCATGTGTGACAGATGTCTAAAAACTGACTCCTCTAATATCTTCTGATATCTTAATAAAATGAAGTGGGCTGCTAATTATTAAGGAAATTAGGTTCACTGAATAAAGCTAAGGCTGTGGCAAGAATATTAGTCGTGCTGGCTCATAATGGTTTGATTTGAACAAAACCCTAACACATTAAATTCCTAACACAACATGCATAAATGTACAAGTAAATTGTATGCACATCATTCAACAGTTTTTGAGCTACAAAACAAAAATAAACAAATTATATGTATATATATATATATATATATATATATATATATATACACACACATACACCACACAATATCCAACATTAAACACACACACACGCACACACTCTGACGATTTATGCCTGTAGAATATTTAAAAATTAAAAAAACAAAAATCCAACATTAAAGGAGAGAGTCATATCTAGAGGTCAGAATGTAATACATTTGCCAAACATACCATTGCAAACATTCTATAATATACTATTATATACACACACAATTTTTTATTTATTTATTATTTATTTATTTATTTATTTATTTATTTATTTATTTATTTATTTATTAGTGGTTCCTTGTGGTCAAAACAGCTTTTCCTATTGAAGTAAATCCCATTTATAGCAAACATATGAGAGGGGAGTAACATCTAATATCTAAAGAGGAGAATGGGCTTCCTCTTATGATTCTACATAGCACCATTTACAGCACTTTCAAAGATAGCTGCTATATAGCACTTTAAGTGGTTCCCCTTATGATTACAAGCCAATGAACCACTTTTAATGCAATTTAGCAACATTTTTAGAGTGGATTTTAATGAAGAGAGGTAATTAATTTGTTAATGATTAATTAAATTAAATAATTACATAAATAATTACTACAATCAAACAGTGTTAACTTGATATAGTGGACCACTGTCAACAAAACCAGAAATAGCATATACTGTCTGAAGGGGATCACATATTCATTTTCTATGTTTTTGCAATAGAAACAATAATGTTAGTAACAGTTAATTGAAAAAGAAAGCCACAAAGAGTGATCTGAGCAACATTTAGTAAATTTCCAAAGATTCAAGATTCAAGTGATTATTATAATCTGCGTAACCTTGTAAAAAAAGAAGGACACTGGGCTTGTGAAGAATTTTATTTTCATTTTATTGTAGGCATTTTCATTATTTTAGGTAAAACTCTACATAAGTATTAATCCAAAAACCCATTGGATGTTTTAGCCCGTCTGACCAAGGCAAGGCCTAAACTGTTTTGAACTAATAGCATTACACACACGGTTCAGGCACAAGCCCATGTGCGCGCACACACACTGCATGATGATGAAGGAAAATCAATTCATCTCTGTGTTAGTGTCACATTAGAGTGACTGGGATTGACACAGTAAATGGGTTAGTGTTTCCCCTCCGCAGTTTAACTAGCGATTGGACCTGACAGTCCCAGCACTGGTGTACAGCAGTACAAGGAATCTCAAGGGAAGATCTTTCAGGTGTTTTCACTCTGTTCAAGCCCCTGACAGTCAGACAAGAGTCAGGTGATCAAACTCACTGTTCCATACCCACACTTGCTACATTAAAGCAATAATCCATGTGTTGCCCAGTGTTACAGTCACAAAGCAAAGATGAGTGACCTTCTCTTCTTATATAACACTCTTAAAAATAAAAGTCCCAAATAGGGTGTTTTGCAGCAATGCCATAGAAGAACCACAAGAACCTTTCAGTGAACTATTTTTAAACCTTGTGCAATAGATTTTAAATTTTTTGGTTCTTCATGGAACCACAGATGCCAATAGTCAAGTCAAGGCTAGTCACCTTTATTTATATAGTACTTTATATAAAACTTTACACGTTTAACAGGAAAATAGTATTTATTTTCAAAATGAAAAAGACAAAAGTATTACACAAACAGTTACATACAGTATAACAACAACAACAACAACAACAACAACAATAATAATAATAATAATAATAATAATAATGTTAAGAAAAAAAAACATTCCAGCAAGTATTATTTACACATCTCTTTTCGGCATCAAACACAACTCTTTCTCAATTTGCACAATTACCAAAGATGACAGTTTGTTAAAAAAAGTAATAATACATTTGAAATTTCTTTTAAGTCTAATTTTTAAACTGTATGAAGGAAATGATTGCAGATTCAAAAGATGGACACAGTTTCCAGGATTTATCCAAAACTTTAAGAGTTTAAACAGATTGAATAGCGCTCTTGTGGAGTGAGTGAGTGTTTGAGTGTCAGTGAATAGACTCTGTGATATATTTAGTCTCATAGGGCCTGCTGCTCTGAGCAGATAACTATATGCCAAGAATGCAGATGTCTGTGCAGTCGGACCACCAAACTGCTGAGACAGTTTAATGCAGCCGAAGACAAGAAGTTTCATCCTATTAGGGCTGGGAAGTCTGATCCATTTTACCAAATTAATTGTTTCCCACAGTGAATCAGGTTAAAAAAAAAAATAAGTAATTTGCATCCATCAACACTCAAAAGTGTTTCCAGACAATTGTGTGTGTGTGTGTGTGTGTGTGTGTGTGTGTGTGTGTGTCGTGCTACATATTCTGTATTTTAGTTATTTTATAAACAATTACATCATAACAACCTTTTTTTTTTCATTTGAAATTAAAATTTAAAGCATTTTAGTTGTCAGTTTAGTGTTATTTTTACATTGTTTTAAGTAGACCTGTATATATAACCTAAATTTATTATTATTATTATTATTATTATTATTATTATTATTATTATTATTATTATTTTACTTAAAGCTAAACAATACCTGTAGGATCCATTTAACTATCTTTTCTTTTGTTTTCTTTCACATTTTACATATGGATATTATTCAATAGTAATACAATTGCATATAATAACAATGTGTAATTAGGAAGCACTAGTAGTTTATTATAGAGCCACTCACATCAGAACATTGAAGAACTGTTCAACAGAACTGAATGTTGTGAACACCAAATTCAATCTGTATCAATTGTATTATTATATTATCAATTCTATTATCTTTTTAGAAAGTAGAACTAGTTTATCCTTAGAACCGGTTCTCAATTGGTAGCCCTACCCTACCCTACCCTAGTGACATTAAGGGTTTGAAGAATAATCTTCATCCATTTCCTTTAAACAAAGATATCGAGTCTATCAAAGCCACTTGGACCACTGGCTTCACAAGCTCAGTCGAGCGGTCAGGTCTATCTGAGACTGCAGCCCTCAGTTCAAACTAATCTGAGACATAAAACACTGAACCTCCAGGAGAGATCCCAGGACACACACATGCTTCACACAACAACAAGAATACAGGGGTTCAATACCAGCACCAGGGGAGCCACACGATTTATGCGCTCTGTTCCGTTATGACATTACTGATGGAGTTTTTGGTATGAGTGCTCTGCAACTAACTCTCTTTAGCCACCCCCCCCACCTTCTCTTTCACCTCAGTCAGTTTTCCTTGGGTGCACAAACAAAGATTTGTCATATTAGAAGTCCAACATGGCAGCAGAGAAATCCAGCAGCTTTCAACCAAAATAACTAAGAATAGAGACATACTGTATAAAACTGCTCCTATCTACACATACTGTATAGGCATAGCATTGCTAAAAACTAAAAGTCCTTTTTCTATAATTGAAACACAACGGTGTTGAAGTAGAAACTGTATGATAACTGTAAGAATTGGCTGTTATTGGGGTAAGGGAGGGAATGGGGGGCACTCCTCACTAAAAATTGGTGCCCTGCTTTATAGTTGGTGTCCTTTGTTGACTATGTACTCCATGTATAGGGATCAGCGGTACTATATAGAGAAATGTATTTTGTGAAAATAAACTGAAAAAAAAAACCTGAAACAGAAAAAGACAAAATATCCAACTTTGCATGTCATCAAGCACCACAGATTGAAACAGTATGTGAGTGGAGTACAGCTGCAACAATTTTCCCAACTTGTGCAAAACATTCTATATTCATTACAAAGATTCCAGAATTTAAATAAAATAAATAAATAAATAAATACATAAATAAACGAACGGACCAAGGAACCAATAAATGAATGAATGAATAAACAAACTCTGTACTGATAATATACTTTATGGAATGGTATGAACACAGGAAAAGGGAGTGATGCACACATTGAAACATAGTGTTATACTATACTATATACTAATACAGTCATTCATTAATCGTTCGTTAGTTAATCAATGATTTATTCCACTCTGCGTTGTACCTAACAATGCCCCTTAGCTGTTCTAAAATCCCTATAAATCATGACTTCTTGCAGCTTATTGCTTTATTAGCACTTCTCGAACACTATCTGTCCTGTCAGATTAAATAACCAGACCTAACTGCTGGATAACTCTAAATATATTCTGGGAAAAGTCAGTAAAAACAGGGCACAATGTGGTGTGTTAATATAAATGAATTTTCCATGCTGGTTTTTCACATATGTTTCACCAGTACTTTGAGCTACACATTGCATTGTGTTGTGTTTTAGCGTTAAAGGAAATTTCTATAAATTTAACAGATTTTTCCTGGTAGAACATTACCGGCAAATTTTTTCTATCTATCTATCTATCTATCTATCTATCTATCTATCTATCTATCTATCTATCTATCTAGATTTTCAATTAGTCTGTGTCAGCCTCCTGCGGTTTCAATGCTAACTAGAAGAGACACAGACAGGGATGGGGTCCTCGGCAAACACTTCACAATCTATTTTCACCAAAGCTCTTCCCACTCTGTGTCTGCTGACACCCCTCTGAGCTTGGCCGCTTCCCCACAGAGAGCCTGGGCGAGTCCACAGATCTGACCGTCACTTCCAGTCAACTGTTCGTGTGGGACTCGGAGGCAGGCAGCACCACGGCAGACGCTCTGGGTGAACACGGAGACCAGCTCTCACAGCTGCCTGTGTAATCCAACCCCACACACGACACACACACTCCACATGGGAGAGACACTCAGATTTCTCTTAATTATAACGCTCATGATGGCCTCTGACAGTTTGTTTGTGTGTGTTTGTAATGCATTTGTGCACTGAAACCCAACATGCGTTCATATAAACTTTGAGCATCCCTTTTTTTATTATTATTAATATTATTATAAACAGAAACAAAAGTGGGGAAAAATCTAAATGTATATTATTATTTCTTAAATTAGGAAATGGAATAATATTTACCTCATCAGATTAAGATGAGCCTGTAAAATAAAGGAAAATATGCATTCCAATAAAGTGTGTTACAGTCAATATTCTTAAAGCATTTTTAATATACTCCTGTGGATATGAGCCGAGAGTGGCAATATTCAGTCATGGTTTTGGTGTTTGGTGTTAACAATCCATTCACTTAAATAGAAGCAGATAGAAGCAGATATTCAGATATGCTCGCTCTTTGTGTGGGTGACTCTTAAGTCTTAAATAAACAGAGGAGCCGAGCTGAATCTGAGCACGATAACAGCCCCCAACAGACAGAGAAACACACACACACAGAGAGCCAAAGCACAACGAAAATATCTTTGCTGACTGACATGGTAGTTCCTCCTGGAAGAAGTTTACCTTTTAATAAGTGCCTCCATCTTTCCAGGTTCTGCAGACAGGCCGAGTGGTCGAGGCACACGTGGCTTTCAGACATAAACGGCAGCTACACGATAGATCCCACTGCTGTTGAGTAAAGCCATCTGAGGAAAACGAGTAGTTTGAGGATCAACAGTCTTTCTTGAGGAATTTGGGTGTATTTGAAGATTATGATTTCTTCATCTAGACTACAAAGCAGGTAGTGAAGGAGAGAGAGAGAAAACGTTGCCCTCTACTGCCAGATTTAGTCGCAGCCAGATTCTGGTAGCTGTGATACAGATCAAGTGCTTTTGTTCAAACTTCTGTTTTTGTTCTGTTCTGATTCAAGAATTTTGGTGAACACTAAATTTTCTCCTCAAGAACTAATTATCCCTATGCATGCTATTTAATTGTGTAGTGGTCTTCTCATATTCTTCTTAATGTTTACATTTTTAGGCAGTACAAAAAAGTAAATGGCCTGGAAACATAATTCTAAAAATACCTCACAGTCTGCAAACCATAAATACTTTATATATACACACTCACTGGCCACTTTATTAGGTACACCTTGCTAGTACCGGGTTGGACCCCAAATTAAACCCTGCGGCTCGTGACGATACAGTGATGTGTAAAGACACGAAACGATCGGTCTGTGCAAGAAACTGAACAGTATTTATATGTTTTTTTTTTTGTTTGTTTGTTTGTTTGTTTTACCTCGGATTCACCGCAGTGTCTGAACTGTCCTGAGCACGTCCTGAGCACGTTCTCAACAGCCGGCGCTGATGCATATTCTTCTTCTTGCTTTATGGCAGATTGCAGCCTTATAAGTGCACTAACACCACCTATCTCTCAAATGGACCATTGACACTCTATTTACAATCTCAATTAGGAGTGTCAATAGTCCATTTGAGAGATAGGTACGATATAAATACTTTTCAGTTTCTTGCAGAGACCGATCGCTTCGTGTCTTTACACAACAATGTATCATCACAAGCTGCAGGGTTTAATTTGGTTTTGTTTGTGTGTGTTTATTTTTTTTTTGACTCTCAAAGCTGTGATTCCCATTCACGTCCATTATATGACTGACATACTGTAACTGTTTGAGTTAAAAATCTTTGTTTGTGTTCTACTGAAGAAACAAAGTCACCTACATCTTGGATGCCCTGGGAGTAAGCAGATAAACATCACTTTCTAATAAACTAGGAAAAAGAGTTACTTGACTAAACATCATGAATGTTATGGATCTGTGTTCATATATATTGACCTGAAGTGTATGTCCTGAGGCCCATGGAAGTCCAAGAGAACCTTCAGAGAAGCCTCAAAGAATGAGAAGTAAAGCCGAAGAGAGGTTGAAAGAGCGAGAGCTCTTCAGCAGACAGTGCCCAGCAGGAGATGGACTTGTTGTAGTCACATCAAAAAGTGGCACCCAACGCTGGGCCACCTCCTCTGGCTTTGAACACAAGATAAATTAAACAACAAAGAACACAATGACATTCACAGCACTGTTTGCTCCTGTTAACCAAACACCGCACAACCATCAAACCCCATAGTCTACAGACACACACATCTACTTCAGTGGGTTGGATGTACTAAAGGCCTTATGGTGTTTGTTTCTTGAGATATATTTTATAGAAAAGGATACAACCCTAACTCAACAAATAAAATGATAGATGTTCTAGCTAGGGATTTAATAAGATTTAAATTGTCACATGTTGTAAAACCACTGTAAGAGATGTTTGTTTTTTGTTTGTTTTTTTTGCTATTACAAGTAGCAAAGACAATGTGATAAAAAAATGCATGTTTTTGAACATGTTATTTGTACTACTGTTCCTATAACTAGTTGACTTTTTTTTCTTTCTTTTGCTTTAAAGGTTTCAAATTGGTAGAAGTTGAACTTTTATTCAGAAGTCATTACAGCATTACAGCATTTTTACACTATTACAAAACAGCAGTGGGGAAAATATGTCAAAAAAGTACACCAATCTTTTTTTCTTGTTTGCAAGTGTAATGGGTCTATGTATAATAAAGACCATCCACAAAAAAAAAAAAAAAAAAAAAAAAAAAAAAAAAAACCTTCATTATCAGGATTGTAAAACTAACTAACTAAATAAGGATTGGGGTGAGGGTTATTCCACAAAATGACTTATGGTCAATAAATTGTTTACATTAATATTAATCATTTCCAAAAGCTATTATCTTGCCACACATTTTTACTTTAGTTTTCATTAGCCTTCCTACAGTATATAGGTGATATTGTAGATATGTTGAATTAATATACTGTATTACTGAATGAATTAGATTAATCACAGAATTATTACATGAAATTAGTTAAAGCATTCACTAAGAGCAAATACAGTAAACAGCAAACTCAAATTAAAGCAGCACCAGCTGTGAAAATATTCTGAAAGTGGATGAGATTTGACTGCTCAGATTTTCCTGTCTAAAAACGTCTATCCTCTCACAGTGGGACAGGCTTTAGCTGCATTCTAGTCTGGATTACACATTACAGATAATATAGAGTACCTGTCAATAACACATTTCTGGATACAAGCCATATGCATTCCACACATAATCAGTCAATATCGACACTTCAGTAAGTAAGAGCCATCGTTTCACTAAACTCCACTAAATATCTGAGTGTAGAAAGTACTCCAACCAAATGCATTCATATGTAACGTATAAACATACACTCTTAAAAAAAAATGGTTCTAAACAGAATCCAGAAAAAGGTTCTTTGGGTTGTAACAATAACCCTTTTTATAGGGTTCCATAAAGAACATGCTTTGAAAATGCTATACAGGTCGTTAATGGCGTTGTAAATAACCTTTTTAATGATATTTTATTTTCATTAATATTACTATATTAACATATTTATATCATTATTAATATTATCTGTATATATTATTATTATTATTTTTTTTTTTTTACTCCTCTATCTGCCTGGTATGACAATATCCTGCAGTGTCTGTTAGGGTTTTACATAAAAACAACAACAACAATGTGTCAATTAGGTACTTTTATTTTTTAATGACATGTGAATTTGTACCAAAAATGACAGTGCCCTAGTTATTAGCAGCATACATTAATAAATGACAATTGACATTGAACATGAATAAATTCTTAAAGAAGTAAAACAAAATAGAAACTGGAAATAGTGAAATGAAGACCAAGTTCCAGTGAAATACTGTATTTTCATAATCCTCTATGATGCCTGTAAGTCCATCATTATGTGTATTTTGGTGTGATTGAGTGGCCGTTTCTCTCTGCAGATGATGAAGGTTTAGGATGCTACAGCATCTGAAATACACAACTGAGTTCAGAGTTGCAATGTGTCTCCTTCCATTTGTTTTTGTAAAAACAAAACAAAAAAGGACCATAAATTAAATATTTTTGTTACTTACTCATTGGTGAAGAGGAGAGGAGTATCCTTAACTGAACAGGACTGATCACACTTACATGTTCTCTTAAACTGAAAAGAGAAAAATACATGATTTGTAAGAAACCAGTTACAATTTTAAAGTTAAAAATTATAGACATTTTAAGAAAGAAATCATTTACCTGGTGAGAGTGTGTTGACAGTCTGTGTAGTTGGATAGCTGAACTCCAGAAAATCAGTAGGCCTAATGAGTCATCTTTTTTTTAGAGAGTAGCATCTGTTAGTAATAAATAAGTAATTATTAAAATAATAATAATAATATTTCAAAGAATCAAAAAAAGAAGAGAAAATAATATGTTTGTTTGAAAACCAGATAAAATTTTAAAGTTAAATTTGTTTGTATTTAAATTTAAGAATGAAATAATTTACCTGCTGCGAGTGTGTTGACAGTCTGTAGTTGAATCACTGAACTCCAGAAACAAAGTAGTAATGAAGTGCTTTGACCTTTACAGATTTGAAAAACAAAAGGGCAGAAATAAAGAACCCTAAACTCTGACAGAAAGAACAATTTCAGCATTAAAAGGGTTCTTCAGGATGCTATGGTTCTAAATAGAACTGGTTCTACATGTAAAGAACCTTTAAAGAACCATCTTTTTTTAGAGTGTAGGGTTTCATTTTAAACACTTTGTTAGTTTACTTTACTTTGGTAAAGTAAAATGTATATAAAGTATACTAAAGTATAAAAGTGTGACTGAAATAAAGGTGCTGTTATTGCTTTTTAGTGTCTTCTGCCACATTTAGTCACTGAATTAGACCCCCACCACCACATGACCTCTCTCTAAGCCCTCTAAAGACATATCAGCCCCGACATCAGAAAATCTGAACGCGCACAAACAATGATTGAGATGCAAAAATAGTGCAGGTAGTTCCCGTTCACTTTCTGCGATATCTGTCATTTAAGCTGTGGTATTTAATAATAATAATAATAATAAAAAACCCTTACATCACCTTTACATACAAAGTCAAGCATAAATGTAGTGGTGTCAAAAATAAGGACTGCGAAAGTGATTAGCTTTTGTGATTTTTAAACATGCTAAAATAAAAAAAAAATAAAAAATAAGAATTGAAGATTTGAGACAGAGTGACTTTTCTTTCTTTTTCCTTTACTTCATTAATCAGACACTCACAGAACAGATACACACGCCTTCATTTATTGGAAAGATATTAACAAATCATTACTGTAAATCTGTTTTGGAGTAATTTAACTGTCAATGCATAACAGCAGGCAGTTATGTGCTGACATATAGAGATGGCCACTGTCAAATAATAAGAAAATCAATAAATTTGTTACTCGTAATGCTAGCTCTTCAAGTCCAGAAGGGTTAAATTAAGTGTCACAATATAAATCGTGCATTACTTTTTGGTTTATTGATATTTAATTGATAAAACTATGAAATAAAATAATAATAATAATAATAACAACAATAAAAACAAAAACAATTAAATTTAGAACAACAACGACAACAAAATTAACTATTTAGTGGTTTCTGTCGCTGTGATTGCAGCCCCAAGTTTGCAGCTATATTATTATAAATAATATGATATCTAACTAAACTAATACTGATTGAGATAAAACTAAACAGCCATTTTAGAATTAAAAAAAAAAAAAAATCATGTGATGTGACACGTAGGTATTAAATGATTAAATGATCATTGGCAGAACAAAACTGTTTGGAAGAGATTATTTTGGCAAGCCACTGATGAAATCTGAAACACCAAATCACAGAGAGTATTTGTCAGAGCCGGTGTAAAATCATATGGCTGTTTACTGAGAGTTTAGTCACGATTACACTGATCATCTTCTGAATCCAAAACAATTGTTTACTCATCTCCTAGTAAGTTTACTGGATTTCAAAATGCTTAACTGAAACTTGATATTGCATAAACAATGGTACATAAAATGTTGGTACTTATATTAATGCATACATATTTAACATAATTTCATAAATGTTTACTTTTACATTTCTTTGTATCACAGAGACATATCCATCCTCTTAAGTACATGTGCAGAACCGAAAGAGAGAGATAATAAAGGGGGAAAAGGCTAGTGCACAGCATTGCACATTATATTCATGTCATTTAGACGCACAGAGAGAATGACACAATGTCAAATCTGTGTGACAGAATTAGGTGAGTGTTGAGAGAGGGGGCCAGCAGGGGTACAGAGATGCTCAGGGCGCACATGCACATGCACATGCACACACACGGTCACACATACATACAGTACATAACAGCATTTTTATCTCATACACACACACCAAACACATCACATGAATTCAGTAAAAAACGCCGGATCACTGGTCAGTTCATCTACCTGCAGTGAAAAAAAAAAAAAAAAAAAAAAAAGATAATATGTTTGATACACAATCAGACAGCTTGTAGCACCTTCAAAAATGCAACGGGAAAAAGGGAAGGGCAAAATTAATGTATTTAAATACACAAAATACTTAACTATGGGTAAGATCTGCCATTATGTGCAATTACTTTGTGCATTTTTTGGTGTTTAACATTTTAATCCTTTTTATGTAACTTTAGATATTTTTTGTTGTTGTTGTTGTTGTTGTTGTTGCTGCTGTTATAATGTTCAGATTATAGACAACAGACTTTTAATATTAGTTAGTAGCTCCTTACTATTATTTAAAAGCTCATAAATAAACGCTATTATTAAAAACTGAAACTTCTTTCTTTTTTCTTTCTTTCTTTCTTTCTTTCTTTCTTTCTAAGCTTGTACAGTATCTAACGACGTCACGTAAAAATGAACGACTTGTCGTGCTTCAGTGAATGCGAGAAAAACAAAATATTGTATGAAAAAAAAAAAAAATATAAATATATATATATATATATATATATATATATATGAAAAATAATACTATTGTATTATTTATTTATTTAATTATTTATTTAATGTATTACATTTTTGACCACTTAAACACTTTAACGTGAGGTATCTCTGACCATCTCTCTTTCTCTACAGTGCGTAAGAAATGATAAAAGCAATTTCTGACGATGAATTTTGGTAAAGAAACATATAAACAGACTGCCATCCGGTGGACGGAAGGAGATGTACACTTTTATATTTTTCTTTCCTGCTGATATGATAAACTAAATACTAGAACCATGGACTGGTAAATAATAATAATAATAATAATAATAATAATAATAATAATAATAATAATAATAATAATAATAATAACACACAGATGCCCATATTACTTCTAGTTTAATTAAACATAAATTAAACACTGTATATAAATTATTTTCCATGCATACTTTCAAAATCACATTGCATGTTCAATATAAGGTCACAATTTATGTAAGTCATTCTGGATAAGATTTCAGTGCTAAATGCCTTAAAAAAAAGTCTTTTAAATAGGACTTCTTGTAGCAACTAATAATGTAATAACTTTGTATTTATAACAATCTTACTCTATCTATGATAATCTAATACTCTCATTCAATAACAGCTAACAATATAATGCATGACTATGCAAAGACCAGCACTGTATATACACTGGTGTTTCTTGTGCTAACTGCAACTTTGTAGGCCAACTCTCACCTGATTTCTATACAAGACTGACATCTAGTGGACTGTCAAACACGTCCACTTACACACATCCCTCAAATACAGATGACAGAAAACAAAAACAGAAAAGTTAATTCTCAGAGAAAAATGTAAATTTTAAAATGTTGCAAAAATGTTACTGAGCTATTGTATCTCTCTATCATATATGGCACAAAGCCATCAGTTCCTGTGTGTGTCAGGTGATGTCTTGTGGAATTTCTACTACACAACATAAAATGTCACTGAATGACTAAAGGATACTCTGGTAGGTCGGACTTCCAGTTTTGGAGCATTTTTGAACTCACACTAAAGCTCAGTGTGGGCTTAATGGTAGGTAAGGTCAGTAACAGTAGGTAGTAACTGTGACGAAAACCATGCAAATGCGTGGGGCCCCAAATGCTTCCCCGTTGGCACAAGCTGTTAACTCAATCGATGCATTCTGCATCCTTTTACCATCACTTATCAGTTACTGGCTAATTAGGGCTTACATGCATGGAAGATACAGCAATGAATCACACATATCACAGAACAGCTTTCTTTCACACATACAGCATCACATACTTTTCCTCTGTAACTGAGAGAGCATTTAAATGTATGTATTTTTAAGCCAATCATGAAAAACGATTTGTGCAAATTGTGCAACAAATACTGATGAGAGGAACCAAGATTTCTGAAAAAGTCTAACCTTTTACTTTGCAAAACGATTCACTATTTATTTGCAAAGTGCTCAACGTACTGCACAATGGGGACATCCACTGGTGAAAAGCCTGAAATGGAAAGGCTTAAAACACAAGCAGACTCTTTGGAATGTTACATGCTCTAGTTGCATAAAGAAGAGCTGTAAAGTTGCAAAGACTAAAGTTTCAAACCCAAAGAGATATTATTTATAAAAGTTAAGGCTCATCCATGCCCTCCTAAAATGCCTCCTTTTAAACATGCCCCCACATGTCTTACGTCACTATGAGGGAAGATTTGCGTAACACCACCCGAATGTTCACCCAAAGAAGGCGTAACTTTTACTCTCACTGTTGCCACCGGTGACATGTTGTGGAAACGCTGTTTCATTATGAAAGCGAAACTACTTTATTTGGCCTTCCAAAGGATGACACAACTAGAAATCAGTGGTTAAGTTGTATTTACAACACTGTTCCACAACAGTTCAACCCAAATATTTGAGTGTGTGCAGCACATTTTGCCCACCCCTAAGCAGTCTACTGGACAAGTTAACTGAAAGTCATGCCATAATACTTATGCAAATAACATAATACATACATGACAAGAAATATCTTTAGTCAAGTCAAGTCACCTTTATTTATATAGCGCTTTAAACAAAAAAGATTGCGTCAAAGCAACTGAACAACATTAATTAGGAAAACAGTGTCAATAATGCAAAATGACAGTTAAAGGCAGTTCATCATTGAATTCAGTGATGTCATCATGCAGCTCAGTTCAGTTTAAATAGTATCTGTGCAATGATTTGCAATCAAGTCAACGATATAGCTGTAAATAAAGTGTCGCCAACTAAGCAAGCCAGAGGCGACAGCGGCAAGGAACCAAAACTCCATCGGTGACAGAATGGAGAACAAACCTTGGGAGAAACCAGGCTCAGTCGGGGGGGCCAGTTCTCCTCTGACCAGACGAAACCAGCAGTTCAATTCCAGGCTGCAGCAAAGTCAGATTGTGCAGAAGAATCATCTGTTTCCTATGGTCTTGTCCCGGTGGTCGTCAGAGACAAGGACTTTACAGGGGATCTGTCTCTGGGGCTCTAGTTGTCCTGGTCTCCGCTGTCTTTCAGGGCTGTAGAGGTCCTTTCTAGGTGCTGATCCACCATCTGGGCTGGATACATACTGGATCCGGGTGACTGCAGTGACCCTCTGACTTGGATAAAGACTGGATTTGGTGGCTATGGTGACCTCGGAATAAGAGAGAAACAGACTTATATAAGCATAGATGCCATTCTTCTAACGATGTAACAAGTACATCGGTTGTTATGGGAAGTGTTCCCGGTTCAGGTTTACCTAATTAATGCAGCCTAAAAATCCTTTAACGGATTTGGACATTAGAAGTGTATTAGTATGTTATGTGTAAGCCAGGTTAAAGAGATGGGTCTTTAATCTAGATTTAAATTGCAAGAGTGTGTCTGCCTCCCGAACAATGTTAGGTAGGTTATTCCAGAGTCTGGGCGCTAAATAGGAGAAGGATCTGCCACCCGCAGTTGACTTTGATATTCTAGGTATTATCAAATTGCCAGAGTTTTGAGAATGCAGTGGACATGGAGGATTATAATGTAACAAGAGCTCGTTCAAATACTGAGGTGCTAAACCATTCAGGGCTTTATAAGTAATAAGCAAGATTTTAAAATCTATACGATGTTTGATAGGGAGCCAGTGTAGTGTTGACAGGACCAGGCTAATATGATCATACTTCCTGGTTCTAGTAAGAACTCTAGCTGCTGCATTTTGGACTAACTGGAGTTTGTTTACTAAGCGTGCAGAACAACCACCCAATAGAGCATAAATGCATAGATTAACATTTCTGCATTTGACATTGAGAGCATAGGCCGTAAATTAGATATATTTTTGAGATGGAAAAATGCAGTTTTACAAATGCTAGAAACATGGCTTTCTAAGGAAAGGTTGCTATCAAATAGCACACCTAGGTTCCTAACTGATGACGAAGAATTGACAGATCAGCCATCAAATCTTAGATAGCGTTCTAGGTCATTACATGCAGAGCTTTTAGGTCCTATAATTAACACCTCTGTTTTTTCAGAATTTAGCAGTAAGAAATAACTCGTCATCCAGTTTTTTATATCGGCTATGCATTCCGTTAGTTTTTCAAATTGGAATGTTTCGCCGGGCCACGAATAAATATAGAGCTGAGTATCATCAGCATAACAGTGAAACCTAACACCGTGTTTCCTGATGATATTTCCCAAGGGTAACATGTAAAGCGTGAAGAGTAACGACCCTAGTACTGAGCCTTGAGGTACTCCATACTGCACTTGTGAACGATATGATACCTCTTCATGCACTGCTACGAATTGATGGCGGTCATATAAGTACGATTTAAACCATGCTAATGCACTTCCATTAATGCCAACAAAGTGTTCTAGTCTATGCAAAAGAATAGTGTGGTCAATAGTGTCGAACGCAGCATAGAGAGATACAACCACGATCAGATGATAAGAGCAGGTCATTTGTAACTCTAAGGAGAGCAGTCTCAGTACTATGATACGGTCTAAATCCTGACTGGAAATCCTCACAGATGCCATTTTTCTCTAAGAAGGAATATAATTGTGAGGATACTACCTTTTCTAGTATCTTGGACAGAAAAGGGAGATTCGAGATCGGTCTATTATTAACTAGTTCTTTGGCGTCAAGTTGTGTTTTTTTGATGAGAGGCTTAATAACAGCCAGTTTGAAGGTTTTGGGGACATATCCTAATAACAATGAGGAATTAATAATAGTCAGAAGAGGATCTATGACTTCTGGAAGCACCTCTTTTAGGAGCTTAGATGGAATAGGGTCTAAGATACATGTTGTCGGTTTAGATGATTTAACAAGTTTATACAATTCTTCCTCTCCTATAGTAGAGAATGAGTGGAACTGTTCCTCAGGGGATCTATAGTGCACTGTCTGATGTGATACTGTAGCTGATGGCTGCATGGTTACAATTTTATCTCTAATAGTATCGACTTTAGAAGTAAAGTAGTTCATAAAGTCCCCTAATTTGCAAGCCAGTGATGTAAAAGGAAAAACTCCATTTGATGTTGGACAGTGAAGAGAAAGCACGTTACATCAAGGACGCAGTTCAGTCAAAATATAATGCCAGCAATTTAGTAATTACGTTAATATGATACAACATTTGATTGAGCTATAAAATTACAATTCTTTGAGGTCTGTATGGGTTTGAATGGTAAAATGAGGATGTATCTATCCGGAAACAGCAGCATTTCATTCTCTATTCAGTCCATTATGGAAGGCTGAAGGGATGCAGATGTTGACCCATTGAATGTCCCTTGCCCGTTGCAACATCATGCTGGGCCTGAGCTGGATCTGGCAGACTCTGGATCCTCCAGGATAAGTATCCCAAAAGCGGGGTTTGGTAGGTGACGGAGCTGAAGACCACTTCGTTAAGGCACTCCTGATAAGGCAGATGACCCCCCTGGCAGATAAGGCAGGACTGCGTGTACCACAGAGAGGTTAGTAACAGCCTTTATGGCCATAACAGGAGAGGCAAACAATTTAGCAGGGGTCTTCTTTACCATAACAGGGCAGACAGACAGTTCAGCAACGGTACCACCACACACAGAGGAGCTTAAGTGGACACCGCCACCTCGGGAGGTTCTGCACCAGAAGCCGCCACCTCGGGAGGAACTGGAGTAGGCTCAGAAATGGACTCCTGGATTAAACTCGTAGACTAGAGTGAGCTCAGGAGCAGATTCATAGACTGGAGTGGGTTCTGAAATGGACTCTGAGGGCTTCCAGACAGGAGCGGGCTCATGAGTAGACTCTGAGGGCTCCTGGACTGGGGTGGGCTCTGCAGTGGACTCTGAGGGCTCCCAGACTGGAGCGGGTTCATGAGTGGACTCTGAGGCCTCCTGGACTTTTGCATCAGTATTGCGTTCTGTCTTAGATTGTTGGTTATTGTTCTGACTCCTATTAGTGTCAGTGCTTTGTTAATCTTATGTAGCGTCATCTGGTGGTATTTGGAGTCATTGCGCTTGTAAGGAGATCGTCAACAGACTGAATGCTCCTCCACTGCGTTATTTGTCTATCCTTGGAATAGATCCATCAGTGAGTATGGTTGCTCACAGTTGTTTTAGTAGTTAAACATGTGTAGACGTTCTACTACTGTTGTTTAAAAGCATTTATTTTCAGTGAAAATCGGGTTAATGTTAATCGTGAATCTAACTGCTAGCATGTATTTAGCTGGGTTATATATTCAGAGTTAGCAGGCTGTTAAGCCTCATTGATGATTATTCTTTTGCCTGTGTTTTATTTAGCCAATTTATTTATGTTCTTTGAGTGAATCATAATAACGGAGCACTCAGAAGCATAAACCTACAGACTCAATCTAGATATTGCAAACATGAGTGACAACGGTGAGGGAACACGTCAGTCTCAGCTACAGACAAGGTCTAGAGTCTCCTCTTCTCTCGAATCCTCCAGAGCCTCAACTCGGACATCTGTCAGCGCTGCTGCAACGAGGGCAAGGGCCAAGGCAGAAGCAGCAAAAATAAAGGTGTCTTACGCAGAGAAGGAGGCAGCTATCATGAAAGAAAAGGTAAACATAGAGGCCAATCTTCATGTGTTGCGGCAAGAGAAGGAAGCTGTAGCAGCATCAAAAGAGGCAGCAATATATGAAGAGGCGGCAGCAGCTGAATATATGGAAAGAAACCCTCTTGGTGAGTTTCAGGATTTGACTTTCGAAGATCCAACAAAATGCACCAGAGACTATATAGAAACTCAACCATTTGAACAACATGCTAACCAGGAGCTTTTTCATGGTACGCCACAGCAGCCAATACAACAGGACAAAACCCTAAGTCTCCCATGCAATATTGACGGGGCACAAAATACAGTGTATAGACCACTTAAGAAGGAAGAAAATTACAAATCCATTGCAGAGGAGTGCTACGCACCTCCACCTAACCATAAGGCTCCTTATATCCCAAACAAATACCCAGCCGCTACCTTTCCAACACCTAATCGGGCCCAGTACAAGAGATACTCACCGTCAACTCCTCAGACCGCTGACCTAGCCCAGTATCTGGTGAGAAAGGAAATGGTTAGCTCTGGGCTCCTTGCCTTTGATGACCGTCCAGAAAACTATTGGGCATGGAAATCGTCTTTCCTAGCAGCCATAAGGGAGCTAAATCTATCTGACCAGGAAGAGCTTAACCTCCTCGTAAAATGGCTTGGGCCGGAGTCATCAGCACAAGCCAAGCGGTTAAGGTCAGTGCATGTTAACAATCCTAGAGCAGGTGTGTATATGATATGGCAGCGCTTGGAAGAGATGTATGGAAGCCCAGAGGTTATTGAAAATGCCCTACTGAGTAGACTAGAGACCTTCCCAGTCATCTCTAACAGAGACATACACAAGCTTGTGGAATTAGGTGACTTGCTAAGAGAGCTAGAAGCTGCTAAAGCGGAGGGATACTTGCCTGGACTCGCATATCTAGACACATCAAGGGGTGTTAATCCAATAGTGGAGAAGCTTCCTTTCTCCCTCCGGGACCGCTGGATAGGGCAGGGATCCAAATACAAGGAGGATTTTCAGGTCCCCTTCCCACCATTCGGTTTTTTTGTCAACTTTGTATGTTCCCAGGCAAAGACCCGTAATGACCCCAGTTTTGCATTTAGTCTTTCCTCTTCCCCAAGCCACGCCAAAGTCGAAAGGTCACCAAAATACCTCCCCAGAACAACAGTGACAGTCAGAAAAACGGCAGTCACTGCTACAACTACCTCTCCACAGGCTAATGCAGCTGCCAAGGATGAACCGGATAAGCAGTGTCCCATACATAATAAACCACACCCGCTATCAAAATGTTGTGGGTTTCGAGGGAAACATCTTGATGAGAGGAAAACATACTTGAAGGAGAATTCAATATGTTTTCGATGTTGTGCCAGCACCAAGCATATGGCCAAAGATTGCAGGGCAACACTTAAATGTAATGAGTGTGAAAGCGACAGACACATATCGGCGATGCATCCTGGAACTGCCCCTTGGTCGCTTGGTGAGCAGCTGCAGCACCCTGCTGAGGATGAGCAAAGCGGGGAGTGTGAACCACGAACACCTCCTATAGTCACATCCAAGTGTACAGAAATATGTGGTGGCTCTACCAAGGCCAGATCCTGCTCAAAAATCTGCTTGGTCAAGGTTTATCACGCCAACAATCCAAGTAAGGTTCACAGGGTGTATGCAGTACTAGACGACCAAAGCAACCGGTCGTTAGTAAAACCACAATTCTTCGATCTGCTAGACATTAGCAACAGTGCATCCCCCTATACTCTTAAAACATGCTCCGGCACAGTGGAGACTGCAGGGCGGAAGGCAAGTAACATTATAGTGGAGTCAGTCAATGGTAAAACCAAGGTGAAACTTCCTACTCTGCTAGAATGTAGCAACCTACCTGACGACAGATCAGAAATCCCAACGCCTCAGTGCAATAAGTATTTTCCTCATCTCACTCCTGTGGCCGATAAGATCCCTCCTCTTGACACCAGTGCTCCTATTCTCCTCCTCCTAGGCAGGGACATTTTGAGCGTGCATAAGGTTTGTGAACAGCGTAACGGGCCTCACAACTCACCGTATGCCCAGCGCCTTGACCTTGGCTGGGTCATAGTTGGAGAGTTATGCTTGAGTGGTGCTCACAAGAATGAAGAAGTTAATGTCTACAAGACACATGTCCTTCAAAATGACACTCCTCATTCCTTGAGCCATGTACCAACAACATTCACATTACTGAGAGAGTACAGGATCCAGTGCAGCCTAGTCTTCAAACATCATCTTACACCCAGGAGATCTTTCAGGAGACCTGTCAAGATGGTTTGGGGGAAAGTGTGTTTCAAAAAACACCTTTAGATGAGAAATTAGCCATGTCAGTAGATGATAACAACTTTCTCAGAATAATGGAAAGCGAAGTGTACATGGATAACCAAAATCACTGGGTGGCACCCCTACCTTTTCATTCACCTCGCAAGCCCCTTCCAAATAACAGAGGACAGGCCACCCAGAGACTCCCCACTCTCCAATGCTCATTCAGAAGGAGACCTGACATGAAACAGCACTTCTTTGACTTCATGCAGAAAGTCCTCGACAACCAGCAGGCAGAACCGGCTCCTCCATTGCAACCAGGGCAAGAATGCTGGTATTTACCTACCTTCGGTGTTTATCACCCGCAGAAGCCTGGGAAAATCAGGGTGTTTTTTGATTCCAGTGCATGGTTTAAGGGAACGTCATTGAATGACATGCTCCTCAGCGGACCTAACCTCAACAACCCTCTAGTCGGAGTTCTACTAAGGTTCAGGAGGGAGCAAATAGCCATCACAGCCGATACTGAACAAATGTTCTATGGGTTCAAGGTCAGAGAGGACCATCGCAATTTCTTGCGATTTTTGTGGCACCGAGACAATGATCCTGATAAGGAGATAATTGACTTCTGGATGACTGTACACGTGTTCCGGAACAGCCCGTCACCCGCTGTAGCAACGTATGAGCTTGAGTCCAACTTATGACTTCACAAAATAGCCTCAAATAGTACTAAGGTCATGGAGGCCTTTCCTCCAGAAGAACGAGCAAGTGACTTTAAGTATCTAGATTTAGGAGCAGACCCCTTGCCCTCCCAACGCAGTCTGGGTGTAAGCTGGGAACTCCAGACTGACAGTTTTACTTTCAGAGTGTCAAGAGATGTGAAACCATTCACTCGGAGAGGCATTCTGTCAACTGTAAATAGTCTTTATGATCCTCTTGGATTTGCTTCCCCCATTACAGTGAAAGGCAAGGCACTTGTAAGAGACCTTTCCTTCGAGCAGTATGAATGGGACACACCTCTTCCAAAGCAGAAAGAGGCACAGTGGAAAGCATGGACTGACTCCTTAACTGAGCTGGAACAGATTCACATACAGCGAACATACGTTCCAGTCTCCATGTCATGTTGTAAAACTATAGACTTGTGTGTTTTCTCAGACGCTTCTATTATGGCAATAGCGGGTGTAGGCTATTTGCATGTCTTGGACTCTGAAGGAAAATGGCATGTAGGGTTTGTAATGGGAAAAACAAAGCTGGCCCCTTACCCCATGCAAACTGTGCCACGCCTGGAGTTGTGCGCCGCAGTCTTGGCAGTTGAACTGGCAGAACTGATCCAATCTGAAATAGATGTAGAGTTGAAAGCAGTCAGGTTCTATACAGACAGTCGTGTCGTGCTGGGCTACATTCACAACAGATCAAGAAGGTTCTATACCTATGTTCTATACCTATGAGTAACTCGCATTCGGAGCTCCACCAAACCAACACAGTGGCAGTACGTGCAAACCGATGAGAACCCTGCAGACCATGGAACCAGGCCAATTCCAGCTGCTTACCTGGCCTCATCCAGTTGGTTACTTGGCCCTCAATTTCTCTGCCAGCCAAACACACGTCAAGAGGATGAAGCAGAATCGTTCGAACTAGTGCAGCCAGATACAGACAAAGAGATTCGGCCTGAAGTCACATTGTTTGCAACCAAAGTCACAGAGCAGTCTCTTGGATCAAAAAGATTTGAAAACTTCTCTACCTGGAAGGGTCTAGTAAGAGGCATGACAAGTCCCATTCATGTAGCAAAGTCATTCTCCGGTGAGATTAAGAATGATGAATGTAAGGGATGGCATCAGTGTCGGCAGCCACACAACACAGAGCGCTGTCAAGTCAAGACAAATATCCTCAAGGAAGTGCAAGAGGATGTGTATCAGGAGGAGCTAAAATGTCTAACTCAGTGTATCGCAGTTCACCACCAAGGCCCTCTTGTAAAGTTGGATCCTTTCCTTGACGAGAATGAACTGCTTAGAGTGGGAGGTCGAATACACAAAGCAGATCTGGAAGATCAAGAGAAACACCCAATAATACTTCCAGCTGGACATCATGTAACCAC
This sequence comes from Cyprinus carpio, assembly GCF_018340385.1. Lineage (NCBI taxonomy): Eukaryota > Metazoa > Chordata > Actinopteri > Cypriniformes > Cyprinidae > Cyprinus > Cyprinus carpio. Next base: position 2,280,738 of record NC_056605.1, read on the forward strand.
TCTCTTAGTCAGGCACTATCATGATAAAGTGGCACACCAAGGTCGCCACTTCACAGAGGGTGCACTACGTGCCGCTGGAGTCTGGATAGTAGGAGGGAAGAGGTTCATATCCAGCATCATATTCAAATGTGTCATCTGTAAGAAGTTGAGGGGCAAGCCTGAAGTTCAAAAGATGTCTGATCTGCCCACTGACAGGTTGGCTATGGACCCGCCTTTCACCCATGTAGGACTTGATGTTTTTGGTCCGTGGAATGTTGAAACTCGGCGGACACGAGGTGGTGCTGCTGAGAGCAAAAGGTGGGCTGTCATTTTCAGTTGCCTAAGTACGAGAGCCGTCCACCTGGAAGTCATTGAGTCCATGTCGACCTCAAGCTTCATCAACGCCCTAAGGCGCTTCTTGTCCATACGGGGACCTGTCAGACACCTCAGGTCAGATAGAGGCACCAATTTTATTGGTGCATGCAGAGAGCTTCAGATTAACACTGGCGACCCTGAGGTCAAGAACTACTTGCAAGACCAGGGCTGTACATGGACCTTTAATGCACCTCATTATTCACACTTGGGAGGAGCTTGGGAGAGATTTATAGGAGTGGTTAGACGGATTCTAGATGCGCTGTTGGCGAAGGATGGAGCTACCAGACTTACCCATGAAGTCCTAACAACCTTGATGGCTGAGGTTATGGCCATTATGAATTCCAGACCACTGGTCCCAATCTCGTATGATGCAGAGATACCTGAAATACTCTCGCCTGCCATGTTACTAACCCAAAAGGCAAGTGTTACTCCCGCTCCCCCAGGGGATTTCAAATTGGACCACCTATGCAAGGGACAGTGGCGCCAGGTCCAGAGCTTGGCGGACTCCTTCTGGAAAAGGTGGAGGCTGGAGTATTTAGCAACTCTTCAGCTGCGGAGAAAGTGGACCAAGGAGAAGCATAATCTCCAGGATGGTGACGTTGTACTGATAAAGGACGTTCAAGCAAGACGCAATCAGTGGCCTCTCGGACTGATAGTTGAGGCCATTCCCAGCTCTGACAGCAGAATCCGCAAGGTTATGGTGAAGACCTTTAGCCAAGGGACAATTAAGGAGTATCTTAGGCCAATTAGTGATGTTGTGTTACTGATACCAAAAGGTAAAGAGTAGATGGTGGTATAACATAATTATACCAAGCGGGGAGTGTTCTGACTCCTATCAGTGTCAGTGCTGTGTTAATGTTATGTATCGACATCTGGTGGTATTTGGAGTCATTGCGCTTGTAAGGAGATCGTCAACAGGTATACATGCAGACGGAATGCTCCTCCACTGCGTTATTTGTCTATCCTTGGAATAGATCCATCAGTGAGTATGGTTGCTCAGAGTTGTTTTAGTAGTTAAACATGTGTAGACGTTCTACTACTGTTGTTTAAAAGCATTTATTTTCAGTGAAAATCGGGTTAATGTTAATGCTAACTGCTAGCATGTATTTAGCTGGGTTATATATTCAGAGTTAGCAATCTGTTAAGCCTCATTGATGATTATTCTTTTGCCTGTGTTTTATTTAGCCAATTTATTTATGTTCTTTGAGTGAATCATATTGTAATATGTGCTGTGGTTATTATATTTATGTTGATGCTGCACATATTTGACTGTACTGTAACATAACTTATTTTATACTGTATTGCAGTTTTACAAAAAAGAAAACAACCAAGATTTCAGTAAAGAAAACACTCAACCTGGAGTCAAGCCTACTGAGTCTTATTGTTGATGTTCGCTATCTGTCTAACAATACAGAGACGTATCTGCCAGGACAGAATAGTTATTATTGATGTTTATATATTCTTCGTCAAGTCTGTGTCTTCCTAGCAGCAGTGGTGTTACAGAGAGAGTGTCTATTTGAGAGTGTCAAGTTACTATTTTATCAGACAAATTGTAAAAAAAAAAAATACTTGCCTCCTTTTGTGGATTCTGTGGATTGCATTATTTGCATGTTCTTAACAAATGGTCAAAGATGCTGAAATAGATCAAAGATTTTACATTTAGTAAACCATCAGGCTAACAGGCTAGTGGTATGCTAAACTAATATGCTGAACAGTTAAATTTTAAATTTCCTAATATTTGCTTATGTTCCATTATAAGCAATATAAACCAGTTAAAAGGCAACTTATAGTTGGATTTACACAGTTAAAACATTATAAGGGTCATGTTTGTAAGTTTTCTAATCAGACAATGAATAGAGTACAGATTAAAAGGCCTTTCAACCAATGGCAATTGTGGAGGGGGATGCATTTGTTCCTAAAACCAGCATGCTTTGAAAAAGTGTGAACACATCAGCCATTTGCCATCACTTGCACATGGACACTTTGGCCCTGTGTTTTTTGCTAGTTGGAAAGAAGTATGACTATTTTATGATTAAACTAATTTTGACCAGAACCACAGTCTTCTATTTACATGATCTTCAACATAAGGCAACAGTTCTCCCTTAATTGCATTTCAAGGGGGCATGCAAACCCACCATCACAATGATTTGTATTTAAATATTACTGTCATTCAAATGTATTTAAAGGCAATCTACAACATATCATACAGGTTTGGAATAATATAAGGGTGAGTAAATAATGACATATGGCATGGCATTTCTGCAGGCCTACCAAGCTGACTAAAAGCATGGATCATGCTATTGGTTACTCCATGAAAGTTGGCCAGACATGAGCCTGTTAATAAGAATTTTGTGGGCAGTTTTCTTCCTTAAAACTAGGGATGCTAGAGTGTTTTAGGTTTCCTTAAGTAAAGCTATGTGGTAGAGAGAGTTAGCAATAGCAAGCAGCAGTAGCCAGAATGCCTCACCTGCTGAACACATTGTGCTGTGTCCTGGTTGGGAAATGTGTAATTTCAACCCAGTCTAAAGGCGTCTTTTGTTTTCTATTTAAAAGTGTACATTGCCGTTACTGTTACATACATAACAGCTAGATAACGTGAAAATAGTAAAGAGAACTAAGTTAAGAAACACTGCGGTTAAGAGCATCTTTTGTTTTTTTATTATTATTATTTTTTTTTTCAGGTTGTAGTCTGTGGCGGAACAGAAACCAGTCGCCACGTGATTTATTTTGTTGTTCACAAATCAGAACAAATGGATAATTAGGGACACACTATTTAATGAGGGTTATGACCTGGTTCATGCATGACGGAAGTGCACGAAATCTCGCTGCTGTGGAGATGTGATGAGGTGGGAGTATAGCGCGTGGTACGGTGCGAAAAGTGAGTCTGTTTGGAAGTAGGGGAGTGAGGTGACGGACGCAAACATTGGAATGAAGGGAGGTGCGTGCCTTGGAGCATGCCATATTACCGGTCTTCTAGTCCGTGCTGTGAAGCTCTTGTTGTCCACCTGTACTCTTTATACTCCAAGCTGAAGACCAGCTGCAGACGGGAGGGGTTTCATTGTGTCTGAAACTTAAGGTTTCCTGGAAGCTAAATCTGCATTGAGAAAATGACATTGCATCAACCTTAATCAAGCCGGGGTTTTGAACTTTATTTATCTTCTCCATATGGGGTGTTTCAGTGAAATGTAAAACTGACTCAATATGTCTTGATTGTATCAGATAATTTTGGTGTATTTGAACCATGGTTTTGCGGGGTAATAAATTTGCATATGCAAATTATTGTGTTTAATCTGATTAATTTTCCTCTTCACGATCTTCATATGTACTTTGGTGGTTTAGTTATCCGGAGTTTATTTATTGACTGGTTTAAAACACCCTGTCTGGCACCCAAACCAAAGTATTGATTAAGTTTTTTTTTTTTTTTTTTTTTAATTTACTCTCAGGGCCACCACTGTTACAAGTCTATTGGTCATGTCATCTGCAACAGAGGTGTATTGGAATTTTTTCTTGTGATTGCCAGCAGGTGCTAACAACAGGTGAGTTAGCTGCCATCAACTACTATATTAGCCAATAATTAGCTACTGGCTGGTGATCTCCACTAATCTACAGAACAGGTTGAGGATGAACAGACTGGCAATATATTAATATAGGAAGTTTGGCTAACATTTACATTTATTTACATTTAATCATTTAGCAGACGCTTTTATCCAAAGCGACTTACAAATGAGAACAGTAGAAACAATCAGATCAACGAGAGAACAACAACGGTATACAAGTGCTATGACAAGTCTCAGTTAGTCTAGTACAGAACACGTAGCCAGGGTTTTTTTTTTTTTTTTTTTTTTTTTTTTGAATATGATAGACAAGAAAAAGAAAAGGTAAGTACTAGTATTAGTTGGTTAAGTGCAGTGCAAAAAAGATGAGTCTTTAGATGTTTTTTAAAAATGAGTAAAGACTCAGCTGTTCGAATTGAGATCGGGAGGTCATTCCACCAGCTGGGCGCAGTCCAGAAAAAAGTCCGTGAGAGTGATTTTGAACCTCTTTGGGATGGCACCACAAGACGTCGTTCACTTGCAGAGCGCAAACTTCTGGAGGGCGCATAAGACTGAACTAGTGAGTTTAGGTATGTTGGCGCCGTGCCAGTGGTTGTCTTGTAGGCAAGCATCAGTACCTTGAATTTGATGCGAGCGGCTACTGGTAGCCAGTGTAACCTGATGAGGAGAGGAGTCACATGAGCTGTTTTTGGCTCATTGAAGACAACCCTCGCTGCTGCATTCTGGATCAGTTGTAGAGGCTTGATAGTACATGCAGGAAGGCCCGCCAGAAGAGCATTACAATAGTCCAGTCTGGAGAGAACAAGAGCTTGGACAAGAAGTTGGGTGGCTTGCTCTGACAGGAAGGGTCTAATCTTCCTAATGTTGTATAAGGCAAATCTGCAGGACCGGGTCGTTGTAGCAATATGGTCTGTGAAACTTAACTGATGATCCATCACAACTCCTAGGTTTCTGGCTGTCCTGGAAGGAGTTATGGTTGACGAACCCAGCTGTATAGAGAAGTTTTGATGAAACGATGGGTTAGCTGGAACCACCAGCAGTTCAGTCTTAGTAAGGTTGAGCTGAAGGTGATGGTCATTCATCCAGCTAGAAATGTCACTCAGACAGGCTGAAATGCGAGCAACTACCGTCGGGTCATCTGGTTGGAATGAGAAGTAGAGTTGAGTGTCATCAGCATAGCAGTGATAGGAAAAGCCATGCTTCTGAATGACAGATCCTAATGATGTCATGTAGATGGAGAAGAGAAGCGGTCCAAGTACTGAGCCTTGAGGAACCCCAGTAGAAAGTTGTTGTGACTTAGAAACTTCACCCCTCCAAGACACCATGAAGGATCTATCAGAAAGGTAGGAGTTAAGCCACTGGAGAGCGGTTCCAGAGATGCCCATCTTTCTGAGGGTGGACAGGAGAATCTGGTGATTAACAGTGTCAAAAGCAGCAGACAAGTCCAGCAAAATGAGAACTGAGGATTTTGAAGCTGCTCTTGCCAGTCGCAGGGCTTCAGTAACCGAGAGCAGGGCAGTCTCAGTTGAGTGGCCACTTTTGAAGCCAGATTGGTTGCTGTCCAGGAGGTTGTTCTGTACAAGAAACATAGAGAGCTAGTTGAACACAGCTCGTTCGAGTGTCTTTGCAATGAATGGAAGAAGGGATACCGGTCTGTAGTTTTCTAGAAGTGCTGGATTTAGAGATGGTTTCTTCAGCAGTGGGCTTACCCGAGCCTGCTTAAATGCTAAGGGGAAATGTTCCAGAGTGAAGAGAGGAGTTGATAATGTGAGTAAGTGAAGGTATGACTGAAGAAGAAATCGCTTGAAGGAGGTGAGTGGGGATCGGATCCAGTGGGCAAGTAGTAGGATGACTGGACAGGATAAGTTTGGAAACGTCCGTCTCTGAGAGTGGAGAGAAGGAGGAGAACGAGTGAGCATTAGTCACTGTGAAGTTATCCTCAGTCTGCGGTGTGGAGAATTGGTCACTGATGGTTCTTGTCTTATTCGTGAAGAAAACTGCAAAGTCATCAGCTGTAAGAGTCGATTGAGGAGGAGGTGGGGGCGGATTAAGAAGAGAAGAGAAGGTTTTGAAGAGTGTCCGAGCGTCACAACAGTTGTTAATCTTGTCGTGGTAATATGATGCTTTAGCAGTGAAGACGTTTGCAGAGGAAGAGAGGAGAGACTGATACACACTGAGGTCGGTAGAGTTTTTGATGATTTAAGCCATTTCCTCTCTGCAGCCCTGAGTTTAGAGCGATGTTCACGGAGTACATCGGACAGCCAAGGGGCAGATGGGGGGGGGCGTGCTGGTCTAGACGACAGTGGGCAAAAGTTATCCAAGCAAGAGGTCAGAGTGGAACAAAAAGTGTCCGTAGCACTGTTCGTGTCCACAGCTGAAAACTGCGAGAGTGAGGGAAGTGAGGATGCAACCACAGAGGATAGGCGAGATGGAGAGAGTGAGTGAGCGTAGGTTCCGTCGAAAGGTGACCCGCGTTGGAGCGTGTGCCGCTTCAGGTGTAAGTGCTAGATTAGCAGTAATGAGGAAGTGGTCTGAGGTGTGCAGTGGAGTAACTAAAGTGTTGTACACTGAGCAACAGCGCGTGTAGATGAGGTCCAGTTGGTTGCCCGATTTGTGAGTCGCTGTAGTAGAGACTCGCTTGAGATCAAATGAGGCGAGCAGAGTGTTGAAGTCAGCAGCCTGGGGTTTATCTAGGTGGATGTTGAAGTCGCCAAGCAGTACCAGAGGAGTACCAAACGCCACAATTCACACGTATTTACCAGGGTAAGACACACAGTAATTAAAGCAAAGTTTCCCTAGCAACGATGATCACGCAGTAGTCTAATGACAAAACGAGGCAAAAACACTTACAAACTGCTGTCCTTCTCTGTCGCTCGACTGTTTCTTCTGACAAGCGCTTACAGAACAGCTCTTTAAGTACTTTTTACCGGCTTACTGGCTTTTGTCACGCCTCCCTATTTAGCAGACCGAAACTGTCCAGTCCCGCGATAGGCAAAACGCAAAACCAAATGCCACAATTCACACGTATTTACCAGGGTAAGACACACAGTAATTAAAGCAAAGTTTCCCTAGCAACGATGATCACGCAGTAGTCTAATGACAAAACGAGGGAAAAACACTTACAAACCGCTGTCCTTCTCTGTCGTTCGACTGTTTCTTCTGACAAGCGCTTACAGAACAGCTCTTTAAGTACTTTTTACCGGCTTACTGGCTTTTGTCACGCCTCCCTATTTAGCAGACCGAAACTGTCCAGTCCCGCGATAGGCAAACGCAAAACCAAACGCCACAATTCACACGTATTTACCAGGGTAAGACACACAGTAATTAAAGCAAAGTTTCCCTAGCAACGATGATCACGCAGTAGTCTAATGACAAAACGAGGCAAAAACACTTACAAACTGCTGTCCTTCTCTGTCGCTCGACTGTTTCTTCTGACAAGCGCTTACAGAACAGCTCTTTAAGTACTTTTTACCGGATTACTGGCTTGTTTATTTTCTAAAAACTGTAAGTTATATTATGGTAAAAAAAAAAAAAAACTTTAATAACACACAACAGTTACAGGAGATGTCTCCAGGCACAAACATGCTGATTATGAACGGCTTATCATATTGTCAGCTGTCCATTTTATTGAAATGCAGAATTAGGTAACCCAAAATACATTTGATTTTACATTACATTTACATTCATGCATTTGCCAGATGCTTTAATCCAAAGCAACTTGCGCTGCATAAGGTACACATTTTTTTTTTAAGTTACCCAAACAGTAGCTATTTTCAAGTACTTCTAAAAATAAAAAATTTTAGAAGTTTTTTGGAAATTTTTAGAAAATATTTTCAAGTACTTCTAAGAATATATATATATTTTTATTTTCAAGTTTGTGTAATGTAAGAAAACATTCTACAAGCGTGCAACTCTCATTGCAAGAATTCAAATACTGATTTGCGGATGTACAAAATGTGTCCATGATTTCACATTTTTGATGCAGGTGTGTGAATGTGTTTTGCACCATATTCACTGCAGCAATAGTACCAAAACATGTGATAGTATGAGTTTCTTGATTTGTGATTTGTAGAATAAAATTTGTGCACCTGGAGTGAAGGATTCACGAAGGTGTAACTGTTGTGTTGTGTTTGTGGGAGAGAGGAAAAAATCCACAAGTTTGCAACATTTGTCTGTGACTTCAAATTGACTGGTACATGTGTGGCTACAACTACAAATTCCACTGTCACAGACACTCAGTTGTTTTGCAGAATAGAGATCATTTTAAATCCACGGACTTACTGTTTTTTTTTTTTTACCCCGGTTTTTTCCCTGGCGCAGGAAGCACAATTTGAACCTTGTTCACTTCCCAGTTTTAATGTGGGCACTATTCATGCTTAAGTCAAGTCACCTTTATTTATATAGCGCTTTAAACAAAAAAAGATTGTGTCAAAGCAACTGAACAACATTAATTAGGAAAACAGTGTGTCAATAATGCAAAATGACAGTTAAAGGCAGTTCATCATTGAATTCAGTGATGTCATCATGCAGCTCATTTCAGTTTAAATAGTATCTGTGCAATAATTTGCAATCAAGTCAACGATATTGCTGTAAATGAAGTGTCCTCAACTAAGCAAGCCAGAGGTGACAGCGGCAAGGAACCAAAACTCCATCGGTGAAAGAATGGAGAAAAAACTTTGGGAGAAACCAGGCTCAGTCGGGGGGCCAGTTCTCCTCTGGCCAGACGAAACCAGCAGTTCAATTCCAGCCTGCAGCAAAATCTGACTGTGCAGTAGAATCATCTGTTTCCTGTGGTCTTGTCCCGGTGGTCATCTGAGACAAGGTCCTTACAGGGGATCTGTCTCTGTGGCTCATCTATTTGTCCTGGTCTATGCTTTCTTTCAGGGCTGTAGAGGTCCTTTCTAGGTGCTGATCCACCATCTGGGCTGGATACGTACTGTTTTAAGATTCTAGATTTAAACTGCAAGAGTGTGTCTGCCTCCCGAACAATGCTAGGTAGGTTATTCCAGAGTTTAGGCGCTAAATAGGAAAAGGATCTGCCGCCCGATGTTTGATAGGGAGCCAGTGCAGTGTTGACAGAACCGGCTAATATGGTCATATTTCTTGTTTCTAGTTGTCATGACCTGGCTCTAAAGCCATGACAAAACTAGAAGGACGCAGTTTTAACCCACAAAAATGAAATTTATTAACTGAACAAAAACACCAATACAACAACTAACATAACATAATACAACAGTGACGTGTGAAAATCAGTAAAGTCAGTAGAATGAGGTGCAGGTTTGGATGAATGGACCGTATACTGTTGCGTGTTGCATGAACAAAACAATTAGTGCACGGGAGAGAAGGGCTCTCCCTTCACAAAGAGAGTGGTAGGTTTATAAAGGCGTGAAACACCTGGGCCCAGGTGTCCCCAATCTCGCTGACAAATGATAGCCACGCCCCCTGCAACAGAGAACATACCAGACACAAGGAAACAGTCCTGACCAACAGGCCATCACACCCCCCCCCATAAGAACGGGGTCCCAAAGGGAATCCCGTCATCAACATATGACTAGTAACTCAATTCATAATTCGATAAAGAAAATAAAGAAAAAAACTATATGAACGTGATTATTAAACAAAGCTACATAAAAACAACAAACCTCTCTTACTTGACCATAATCAGTCCGGTTCCACAGTTCACCACCCCCTTTACCACTTCCTTAGCTCAGCAACCCGTGCACCTAGGAAGCAAATTGAGAGTTTGGGGAAAAAAACAGGAGGGGAGCCTTAAGCCCGTAGATTAAACCTGTGGAGCTCTAGACAACGCGTCTGCCACCACGTTGTCAGTCCCCTTAATGTAACGGACATCCAGGCAATACGATTGCATGAACAGGGACCACCTAATTAATCTCTGGTTCGGACACTGTAACGAATTAAGAAAAATTAAAGGATTGTGGTCGGTGAAGACCACAACAGGAGCACTACCACCAACATAAACCTCAAAATGTCTTAATGCCATTATCAGAGCCAGGGTTTCCTTCTCAACCACTGAGTAATTCAACTGACAAGAGTTGAACTTTCTTGAGAAGAAACTCACAGGCTTGTCAATACCCCGGTCATCCTCCTGCATCAAAACACCCCCAGCACCGACCTGACTGACATCCACTTACAACTTAAAGGGATGATCAAAACTTGGCGCCGCCAAGACAGGAGCAGTACAAAGGAGTGTTTTAACCTGCAAAAAGGTGCTTTGACACACAGGAGACCACACAAACTTTTCTTTCTCTCTAAGCAAATTAGTGAGAGGTGTCACAACCGTAGAGAAGTTCCTACAGAAGCTTCTGTAGTAGCCCACAAGGCCGAGGAAACGCATTAGCTCTTTTTTAGTAGTTGGCGCTGGAAACCACTCAATCGCTTCAACCTTTGCACTAACAGGACGCACATGCCCCTGTCCCACAACTCGACCAAGGTAGGTCACCGTTGCTTTAGCAAACTCACATTTGGAGAGGTTGACGGTGAGCCTCGCCTCTGCCAAACGAATAAAAAGCTCCCTCATACGCTGAAGATGAACATCCCAAGTGTCTGAATATAGTACTACATCATCCAAGTACACCGCACAGCCCTGCATATCCCTCCCCAATAACATGATTCATGAGACGTTGGAACGTGGCAGGCGCGCATTCCGAAGCCCAAATGGCATCACAGAATAAGAATACAAGCCTCTTGGTGTAACAAAAGCAGCAATCTCACGTGCACGATTGGACAAAGGAACTTGCCAGTATCCTTTCAGTAAATCAAGTTTACTCACAAATTTTGCAGAGCCCACTTGGTCAATGCAGTCATCCATTCTTGGAAGTGGAAAAGAATCTGGCTTCGTGACAGCATTTACTTTGCGAAAGTCCGAGCAAAAGCGCAAAGTACCATCTGACTTGGGAACAAGCAAACACGGAGAAGCCCAACTAGAAGAGCTGGGTTCTGCTATACCATTTTCAAACATGTATGTAACTTCAGCATCTAAACATTTAAGTCTTTCAGCATTCACACGATAGAACCTTTGTCTAATTGGCTTTGCATCTCCAATGTCAATATCGTGTTCAACCAGAGGTGTACGACCCGGAGTGTCAGAAAATAGACATGGAAAACTACGTATAAGATCTGCCAACTCTGTTGAACGCGCGCGCAGACAAATGAGCCAACAACTTTTCCATATTAGCTAGAGCCTCAGAGTTCTTAAAAAACGCCCAACCCACAATTGTTGCTCTGGCATACCGCAGCCATAATCCTGTTCCCCAGGAATAGAATCCCCCAACGTGACCTCAGACACACACTCTGACCTAGAACCTTCCACACTTGATGGGGCGCAACACAGCGACGGCTGGGGCATGCGGGAATAATAGGGTTTTAACAAATTCACATGACAAAGCTGTGTGCTCTTCCTGCGATCCGGTGTAGCAATCACATAATTTTGCTCCGTCACTTGTTTCACCACCATATAAGGTCCTGCAAATTTGGCTTGGAATGACGACTGGATAATAGGGAACAAAGCAAGCACCTGGTCACCTGGATTAAAAACTCTCCGCTCTGTATTCCTATCATACCAGGACTTAATTTTCACCTGTGTTGAAGTCAACTTCTCTTTAGCCAGGTTGCCTGCAGTATACAGACGATGGCGAAAACCATTCACAAAGTCAATTAAATTCTTAGGAGGCTCTGTCTCCCTCCAATGGTCAGCCAGTGCAGCCAATGGACCACGAACAGTGTGGGAAAACACAAGTTAATTTGGGCTAAACCCAAGGCTTTCTTGCGTTACCTCTCTGGCCGACAACATTAACCATGGTAACCCTTCTTCCCAATCCCTACCCAACTCAGTGCAGTATGAACGGAGAAGTGATTTCAATGACTGATGAAAGCGTTCCAACGCCCCCTCACTCTGTGCATGATAGGCCGAGGCTTGATTGTGTTGAACTCGAAGTTGTTTTAAAACTTGCGCAAACACATGAGAACAGAAATTTGACCCTCGGTCAGATTGAACTATTTTTGGAATACCAAAAATTGAAATAAACTGAGAAAGAGCACGAACTACTGACCTGGCTGAAATAGGGCGCAACGGATATGCGGCTGGATAGCGGGTGCTCTGACACATCACCGTTAATAAATAGACAGCGCCAGACTTTGATCGCGGTAAAGGGCCAACACAGTCGATAATCAAATGCTCGAATGGCTGACCAACAGCAGGAATGGGATACAGTGGGGCAGATTTCAAAACTTGGTTAGGCTTGTCTGTCAGCTGACACGTATGACACGTTTTAATATATAAGGAAACATCCTTTTTTAAACAAGGCCAAAAAAAATGTCTCAACAAACGATCATATGTCTTCTTTACACCAGAGTGTCCCGACTCATTGTGTGCAATTTTTAACACTGACTGCCTAAGCTTAGCTGGTAGAACAAGCTGGAAGATAGGATCCCCAACAACATTACCCCTGTGCGAAGTCCATTTTCTCACCAACAGAGAATTCTGCAGAAAATATCCACAGGCGCTGTCCTCGACCTCCCCGTCAGGCCTGACCTGATCATACAATCCTTTCAGTGAAGGATCTAATTGCTGCTCCGCCACCAACTCACTATGGGACAGAGATACAGGGAAATCGGCCAAAGGCAATGACAACTTTTTTAAACATTTACCAGTGTGAAAAACAGATTCATGCTCAGTGTTGGCACGCGCCATAGCGCGGGTTACAGCGCAGGCTGCAAATGCCTCAGGAAAATCCCGTTGGCATTCATCAGGATCTTGCCTCAACTGCGGCACCGACTCGGCAACGATGGGCGGAATAACATCAGGCCAAACCCGAGTACCCGCCAACTTGTTACCGAGAATCAAAGAGACTCCCTCAATTGGCAACACTGGGCGCACAGCAAGCGCAGCTTCGCCCTGAAACAAATCACAATCAATAACCACTCTATGTAATGGTACAGACAAAACATTCAAGCCCATTCCACGAACTGGAATAAAACTGCCAACTTCAGACTCTTTGGATAAAGGTAACACGCCTGCCTGAATAAATGAATCAAATGCTCCCGTGTCCCTCAAAATATTCACCGGCACTTTTACCTCACTGCCAACCAGATTCACATAACCCCTTCTCACAAACGGCAAATAAGATTTCATAGCGGCTGAACACGAGCTGTTTACGGGTAACCCCGAATCTCCGGTGGTCAGATTTCCAGGCACAGCAAGCCCCGCGCCTTTTACCTGAGAACCTGGAACAAATTTTGTCTTATGAGCCTTAAGCATGTAGCAGTCAGCCTCCCAATGACCGCGTTTATGACAATAGTTGCAACGTTTATCCACTTCACGTGAACCACCACCCCCGTCGGACTGAAAAACTCTATTTGTATGAGACGAAACATCAAGCATTGTACTCATCCCAGTCCCTATATAATTCGTTGGAACCCTGTGTTCAACAAATGCATGTTTATGTATCAACACAAAATCATCAGCCAGCGCAGCTGCTTCAGCCGCAGTTTTTGCCTTTTGCTCACTGATATATATGGCAACACGTTCGGGAACTTTCCAAGATCTAAATCTTTGTCTGTAATATTCTGGAACGCGTTCATAAGCCTTCAACACGGCAGCTTTCACCTTTGCATAATCTTGACTATCTGCCGCAGTTACTGCTGAATAGGCCTCTTGAGCTTTACCAGTTAACACGCATTGAAGCATCAAAGCACGAGCTGCGGCCGGCCAGTTACGTGCATCTGCAACCCTTTCAAATAGCAGAAAAAAAGAATCTGGATCACTCTCCGAAAACTTCGGCACCAGTCACAAATTTCCCAACACATCAAAATCAGAGCTAAGCTGCTGAGGATCTGAAGCTAACTCCAGATGCACTCCAGGTCGAGATGTACTTTTACCCTCACCTCGAGTTGATGTTCCAAATCCAAGCGCGTTTGCTCAGTTTGCTGACGCAACTTTTCCACAGCCAAATCTTTCTCGATTGTGGCGTTCACTTTTATATTTATCATATTCTATTTGCAACATAAAAAAGTTCTTTCCTATCTGCAAAAACTCAATCCCTCCATTGATACAGGCGCAAAAGACTAAGCAGCCAATTTTTCTTCCACCAAAATTTTCTGTTCAACCCAATTTACTCTTTACACTGCCTTTTATTTTTAATTTTTTAGAACTGCTACTAACCTCAACTTGATAGTAGTCTGCTAACTGCAGCAACTGCTCTTTTGTACATTGCTCAAACGCCTCTTTCGACGGACAAGCAATAAATTCCTCCACAATCGACATTATCAAAATGCGCGAAACAGCTCAGCAAGTATATGACTCAAAGCACACAACGGCCAAGATCTAAAAGCAAAGGATGTCCCCCTAACTAACTCAGCCCCCAAAAGCTACCTACCTAAACTAAAACCTTTCTCTTCATGCAGTTACCGGCGGTGGGCATTTAAGCACCAACGCCCGATGGACAGGACAAGCAACCAGAACCTGGCGACTCGCCCCAGACCACGGATGTGCGCCCGAGACAATTGCTCTAACCGCCTTCACCACAACACTACAAAACCCAGCCCAAAAAAAAAATCCAAAAGAGCAACGCCGCTACACCTAACAGGGACACCGATTGCAGCCCATGAATACTCAGTAACACAGTCATACACTTACTTACCTGAATTGTTGCGCACCAAAGTCGAGAAAAAGAGAGAGAGAGAGAGAGAGAAAAAAAAAAAAACTCACCGCACACAAAGTTTCAAAACTGCGTCCGCTTCAAACAAAGCCACTTTGCCGCCTCAGGATTCCAACACCTGATCGAAGCAACAATGAATCCTCACCATCAGCTGACATCCAGTATGACGACACACTATACACAATATTCTGACCCGACATCGCAAAACAAAACAGAAACAATACGACACTCACTCCATAACTTAATAAAATAACAATTAAGCGATATAACGGATCAAAACCAACGGACGAGCCCCCACTTTGTCATGACCTGGCTCTAAAGCCATGACAAAACTAGAAGGACGCAGTTTTAACCCACAAAAATGAAATTTATTAACTGAACAAAAACACCAATACAACAACTAACATAGCATAATACAACAGTGACGTGTGAAAATCAGTAAAGTCAGTAGAATGAGGTGCATGTTTGGATGAATGGACCGTATACTGTTGCGTGTTGCATGAACAAAACAATTAGTGCACGGGAGAGAAGGGCTCTCCCTTCACAAAGAGAGTGGTAGGTTTATAAAGGCGTGAAACACCTGGGCCCAGGTGTCCCCAATCTCGCTGACAAATGATAGCCACGCCCCCTGCAACAGAGAACATACCAGACACAAGGAAACAGTCCGGACCAACAGGCCATCACACCCCCCCCATAAGAACGGGGTCCCAAAGGGAATCCCGTCATCAACATATGACTAGTAACTCAATTCATAATTCGATAAAGAAAATAAAGAAAAAAAACTATATGAACGTGATTATTAAACAAAGCTACATAAAAACAACAAACCTCTCTTACTTGACCATAATCAGTCCGGTTCCACAGTTCACCACCCCCTACACCACTTCCTTAGCTCAGCAACCCGTGCACCTAGGAAGCAAATTGAGAGTTTTTGGGGAAAAAACAGGAGGGGAGCCTTAAGCCCGTAGATTAAACCTGTGGAGCTCTAGACAACGCGTCTGCCACCACGTTGTCAGTCCCCTTAATGTAACGGACATCCAGGCAATACGATTGCAGGAACAGGGACCACCTAATTAATCTCTGGTTCGGACACTGTAACGAATTAAGAAAAATTAAAGGATTGTGGTCGGTGAAGACCACAACAGGAGCACTACCACCAACATAAACCTCAAAATGTCTTAATGCCATTATCAGAGCCAGGGTTTCCTTCTCAACCACTGAGTAATTCAACTGACAAGAGTTGAACTTTCTTGAGAAGAAACTCACAGACTTGTCAATACCCCGGTCATCCTCCTGCATCAAAACACCCCCAGCACCGACCTGACTGACATCCACTTACAACTTAAAGGGATGATCAAAACTTGGCGCCGCCAAGACAGGAGCAGTAAAAAGGAGTGTTTTAACCTGCAAAAAGGCGCTTTGACACACAGGAGACCACACAAACTTTTCTTTCTCTCTAAGCAAATTAGTGAGAGGTGTCACAACCATAGAGAAGTTCCTACAGAAGCTTCTGTAGTAGCCCACAAGGCCGAGGAAACGCATTAGCTCTTTTTTAGTAGTTGGCGCTGGAAACCGCTCAATCGCGCTCAACCTTTGCACTAACAGGACGCACATGCCCCTGTCCCACAACTCGACCAAGGTAGGTCACCGTTGCTTTAGCAAACTCACATTTGGAGAGGTTGACGGTGAGCCTCGCCTCTGCCAAAACGAATAAAAAGCTCCCTCATACGCTGAAGATGAACATCCCAGGTGTCTGAATATAGTACTACATCATCCAAGTACACCGCACAGCCCTGCATATCCCCAATAACATGATTCATGAGACGTTGGAACGTGGCAGGCGCATTCCGAAGCCCAAATGGCATCACAGAATAAGAATACAAGCCTCTTGGTGTAACAAAAGCAGCAATCTCACGTGCACGATTGGACAAAGGAACTTGCCAGTATCCTTTCAGTAAATCAAGTTTACTCACAAATTTTGCAGAGCCCACTTGGTCAATGCAATCATCCATTCTTGGAAGTGGAAAAGAATCTGGCTTCGTGACAGCATTTACTTTGCGAAAGTCCGAGCAAAAGCGCAAAGTACCATCTGACTTGGGAACAAGCAAACACGGAGAAGCCCAACTGGAAGAGCTGGGTTCTGCTATACCATTTTCCAACATGTATGTAACTTCAGCATCTAAACATTTAAGTCTTTCAGCATTCACACGATAGAACCTTTGTCTAATTGGCTTTGCATCTCCAATGTCAATATCGTGTTCAACCAGAGGTGTACGACCCGGAGTGTCAGAAAATAGACATGGAAAACTACGTATAAGATCTGCCAACTCTGTTGAACGCGGCGCAGACAAACGAGCCAACAACTTTTCCATATTAGCTAGAGCCTCAGAGTTCTTAAAACGCCCAACCCACAATTGTTGCTCTGGCATACCGCAGCCATAATCCTGTTCCCCAGGAATAGAATCCCCCAACGTGATCTCAGACACACACTCTGACCTAGAACCTTCCACACTTGATGGGGCGCAACACAGCGACGGCTGGGGCATGCGGGAATAATAGGGTTTTAACAAATTCACATGACAAAGCTGTGTGCTCTTCCTGCGATCCGGTGTAGCAATCACATAATTTTGCTCCGTCACTTGTTTCACCACCATATAAGGTCCTGCAAATTTGGCTTGGAATGGCGACTGGATAATAGGGAACAAAGCAAGCACCTGGTCACCTGGATTAAAAACTCTCCGCTCTGTATTCCTATCATACCAGGACTTAATTTTCACCTGTGTTGAAGTCAACTTCTCTTTAGCCAGGTTGCCTGCAGTATACAGACGATGGCAAAAACCATTCACAAAGTCAATTAAATTCTTAGGAGGCTCTGTCTCCCTCCAATGGTCAGCCAGTGCAGCCAATGGACCACGAACAGTGTGGGAAAACACAAGTTAATTTGGGCTAAACCCAAGGCTTTCTTGCGTTACCTCTCTGGCCGACAACATTAACCATGGTAACCCTTCTTCCCAATCCCTACCCAACTCAGTGCAGTATGAACGGAGAAGTGATTTCAATGACTGATGAAAGCGTTCCAACGCCCCCTGACTCTGTGCATGATAGGCCGAGGCTTGATTGTGTTGAACTCGAAGTTGTTTTAAAACTTGCGCAAACACATGAGAACAGAAATTTGACCCTCGGTCAGATTGAACTATTTTTGGAATACCAAAAATTGAAATAAACTGAGAAAGAGCACGAACTACTGACCTGGCTGAAATAGTGTGCAACGGATATGCGGCTGCATAGCGGGTGCTCTGACACATCACCGTTAATAAATAGACAGCGCCAGACTTTGATCGCGGTAAAGGGCCAACACAGTCGATAATCAAATGCTCGAATGGCTGACCAACAGCAGGAATGGGATACAGTGGGGCAGATTTCAAAACTTGGTTAGGCTTGTCTGTCAGCTGACACGTATGACACGTTTTAATATATAAGGAAACATCTCTTTTTAAACAAGGCCAAAAAAATGTCTCAACAAACGATCATATGTCTTCTTTACACCAGAGTGTCCCGACTCATTGTGTGCAATGTTTAACACTGACTGCCTAAGCTTAGCTGGTAGAACAAGCTGGAAGATAGGATCCCCAACAACATTACCCCTGTGCAAAGTCCATTTTCTCACCAACAGAGAATTCTGCAGAAAATATCCACAGGCGCTGTCCTCGACCTCCCCGTTCAGGCCTGACCTGATCATACAATCCTTTCAGTGAAGGATCTAATTGCTGCTCCGCCACCAACTCACTATGGGACAGAGATACAGGGAAATCGGCCAAAGGCAATGACAACTTTTTTAAACATTTACCAGTGTGAAAAAACAGATTCATGCTCAGTGTTGGCACGCGCCATAGCGCGGGTTACAGCGCAGGCTGCAAATGCCTCAGGAAAATCCCGTTGGCATTCATCAGGATCTTGCCTCAACTGCGGCACCGACTCGGCAACGATGGGCGGAATAACATCAGGCCAAACCCGAGTACCCGCCAACTTGTTACCGAGAATCAAAGAGACTCCCTCAATTGGCAACACTGGGCGCACAGCAAGCGCAGCTTCGCCCTGAAACAAATCACAATCAATAACCACTTTATGTAATGGTACAGACAAAACATTCAAGCCCATTCCACGAACTGGAATAAAACTGCCAACTTCAGACTCTTTGGATAAAGGTAACATGCCTGCCTGAATAAATGAATCAAATGCTCCCGTGTCCCTCAAAATATTCACCGGCACTTTTACCTCACTGCCAACCAGATTCACATAACCCCTTCTCACAAACGGCAAATAAGATTTCATAGCGGCTGAACACGAGCTGTTTACAGGGTAACCCGAATCTCCGGTGGTCAGATTTCCAGGCACAGCCAAGCCCGCGCCTTTTACCTGAGAACCTGGAACAAATTTTGTCTTATGAGCCTTAAGCATGTAGCAGTCAGCCTCCCAATGACCGCGTTTATGACAATAGTTGCAACGTTTATCCACTTCACGTGAACCACCACCCCCGTCGGACTGAAAAACTCTATTTGTATGAGACGAAACATCAAGCATTGTACTCATCCCAGTCCCTATATAATTCGTTGGAACCCTGTGTTCAACAAATGCATGTTTATGTATCAACACAAAATCATCAGCCAGAGCAGCTGCTTCAGCCGCAGTTTTTGCCTTTTGCTCACTGATATATACGGCAACACGTTCGGGAACTTTCCAAGATCTAAATCTTTGTCTGTAATATTCTGGAACGCGTTCATAAGCCTTCAACACGACAGCTTTCACCTTTGCATAATCTTGACTATCTGCCGCAGTTACTGCTGAATAGGCCTCTTGAGCTTTACCAGTTAACACGCATTGAAGCATCAAAGCACGAGCTGCGGCCGGCCAGTTACGTGCATCTGCAACCCTTTCAAATAGCAGAAAAAAAGAATCTGGATCACTCTCCGAAAACTTCGGCACCAGTCACAAATTTCCCAACACATCAAAATCAGAGCTAAGCTGCTGAGGATCTGAAGCTAACTCCAGATGCACTCCAGGTCGAGATGTACTTTTACCCTCACCTCGAGTTGATGTTCCAAATCCAAGCGCGTTTGCTCAGTTTGCTGACGCAACTTTTCCACAGCCAAATCTTTCTCGATTGTGGCATTCACTTTATATTTATCATATTCTATTTGCAACATAAAAAGTTCTTTCCTCTCTGCAAAACTCAATCCCTCCATTGATACAGGCGCAAAAGACGAAGCAGTCAATTTTTCTTCCACCAAAATTTTCTGTTCAACCAATTTACTCTTTACACTGCCTTTTATTTTTAATTTTTTAGAACTGCTACTAACCTCAACTTGATAGTAGTCTGCTAACTGCAGCAACTGCTCTTTTGTAAATTGCTCAAACGCCTCTTTTGACGGACAAGCAATAAATTCCTCCACAATCGACATTATCAAAATGCGCGAAACAGCTCAGCAAGTATATGACTCAAAGCACACAACGGCCAAGATCTAAAAGCAAAGGATGTCCCCCTAACTAACTCAGCCCCCAAAAGCTACCTACCTAAACTAAAACCTTTCTCTTCATGCAGTTACCGGCGGTGGGCATTTAAGCACCAACGCCCGATGGACAGGACAAGCAACCAGAACCTGGCGACTCGCCCCAGACCACGGATGTGCGCCCGAGACAATTGCTCTAACCGCCTTCACCACAACACTACAAAACCCAGCCCAAAAAAAAAATCCAAAAGAGCAACGCCGCTACACCTAACAGGGACACAGATTGCAGCCCATGAATACTCAGTAACACAGTCATACACTTACTTACCTGAATTGTTGCGCACCAAAGTCGAGAAAAAGAGAGAGAGAGAGAGAAAAAAAAACCAAACTCACCGCACACAAAGTTTCAAAACTGCGTCCGCTTCAAACAAAGCCACTTTGCCGCCTCAGGATTCCAACACCTGATCGAAGCAACAATGAATCCTCACCATCAGCTGACATCCAGTATGACGACACACTATACACAATATTCTGACCCGACATCGCAAAACAAAACAGAAACAATACGACACCCACTCCATAACTTAATAAAATAACAATTAAGCGATATAACGGATCAAAACCAACGGACGAGCCCCCACTTTGTCATGACCTGGCTCTAAAGCCATGACAAAACTAGAAGGACGCAGTTTTAACCCACAAAAATGAAATTTATTAACTGAACAAAAACACCAATACAACAACTAACATAACATAATACAACAGTGACGTGTGAAAATCAGTAAAGTCAGTAGAATGAGGTGCATGTTTGGATGAATGGACCGTATACTGTTGCGTGTTGCATGAACAAAACAATTAGTGCACGGGAGAGAAGGGCTCTCCCTTCACAAAGAGAGTGGTAGGTTTATAAAGGCGTGAAACACCTGGGCCCAGGTGTCCCCAATCTCGCTGACAAATGATAGCCACGCCCACTAAAAAAGAAAACACACAAAAAACAATGAAAAAACACAGACCATTTTGCAGACCAACTAGTAAGAACTCTAGCTGCTGCATTTTGGACCAGCTGGAGTTTGTTAATTAAGCATGCAGAACAACCACCCAATAAAGCATTACAGTTATCTAACCTTGAGGTCATAAACGCATGGATTAACATTTCTGCATTAAGGAGTATCTGACACTTATTTCTGCTGAGCACATAACCTAGTGGTGGAGGGTATTTCTTTGCCACTATATTTACGTGTCTCCCATTTTATGTGAAGGATAAGACAGAGACCATTTTGTCCTGTTTCTGTTGTTTCTCATGACCTACTGTATCTGTGGTCTTAGAAAGGCTCACTGTGCCTCCATTCAAACCTCTGGAGTCAGCTCTGAGAGTTTTCTGACTTTTAAGGTGGGGCTGTTTATGGTGAACAGTAAACAGGCTCGAACAGTGGTCATTCATATCTAGTGTCATATCTAATCTGTGTGGAGGCATGGGCTAGTTGATTAACTTCTGCTCGTAGCCTTGCATGGATCAACAGCTGAATTAACATATGACAGGGTATTGGTGCTTCTATGTGGGCATCACACAGTAATCACACTAATAACATAATAATCCCATAGCATCAGCTACTGACACAGCATCTCTATCACAGTTCCCTATTCAGTAACCAAGATGTTTTGTGGTCCTCATGTGCATAACATTGAGCAATTAACCTGCTGCAGTGTAAATTCACTGTAATCCCCATTCACTGCCTGCATTTTGACTTCAGCAAATCACTTAGAGAATGCAGACAATGTTATTATTCATGGGTCCAACCTCATGTCTGCCTGCGACACAACAGATGTTATATGCTTTGACAACATGCAGTCTACCTGAAGGAAGATATTATTAAAAAGAAAAGTGTTTTTTTATTTATTTATTTATTTTTTAACAGTAGATGTAAATTATTGCTTAAGATATTTGATTTCAAAATCCCCAGTTGAGTAGTTGAGTAGGCCAGCATCAACAAATGTCATCCACCTGCCAGTGTCCATTATAACATTTTGCACATTGCATTCAATATTTTTGTTATTCAGACACTATTTTTGTTATTCAGTATATATACTATACATGGTCATAATGCCATTCTGACGATATATAATGCCACACTTGTTGAGTACCATTTCTATTTGAAGAGTTCAGATGTGAAAGCCAAAAAGCCGTTTTAAATTTTATTCTAAAATTAGAATTTTTCTCAGGCTCCTATGTTTATGTTCAGTTATTTCACTTTAATGGCAATGAAAAGAACCTATGTATTGCCAATAAAGTGAAATTGCTGAACCTAAACATAGGAGCTGCTTATTTTAGAAGAGGCTTTTGCATCTGAACTCTTAATTTCTTTCTATATACATGTTGCTGATTACAATTTTTTTATGAATGTTTTTTGGTCACACTTTAGGAGTCCAATTCTCACTATTAACTATTAACTACAACCTTGCCTCAAAAAACTCCTGCTGTGCCGCTTACCAATAGTTAGTAAGGTAGTTTTTAAGTTTAGGTATTGGGTTAAGGAATCTAAAAATATGTTCATGCAGAATAATAACACCCAATATGCTAGTGATATGCATGCTAATAATAAGCAACAAGCTAATAGTAAGGACTGGTCCTTAAAACTAAGTGTTACCTTTTTTAACAGCAGAGGGCGACATCAGTATATGTTAAAACTCAGCAGGACCCCGTGGTTATCTTTTTACTTAATATAAATAGAAAGCATGAATATGTAGTCTTTATGTTCAAAATGTGTGTATGTTGCTTTTACCTTGAATGAACATGAAGAGAGACAGGAAACATTGGGAGAGGAGAGAGGTGAACAGGACCGGGAAAGGCCCTAAGCCTGGATTTAACCTCAGCTGAGCCATATGCCAGTGCACTGCCCACAAGACTATTTTTTTTTTTTGCTACAAAAGTGCTCTTTTGATAACGATTTTTAAACGATAATAATTTTTTAAACAATAGATGACTTAAATTAAACAAAAATGTTTAACCCAACCAGCTGTCAAAATAACCCAGCATGTGTTCTGTCCAATATTTATCCAGTGCTGGGTTGCCAAATAAGCCAAGTTAGGTTGTTTTAAACCCAGCATTGTTAATTCTGCACAGTTAAGATCAATTAAGGTTACACAATATTAATTCCAGTTTTCCCCTCACATAGTCATCTTATCTTCATTTTATAATTTTTGAAATATTAGTTTTATAGTTTAAAAAATAAAAATAAAAGAGATGTTAAGTTTTGCAAATTAAGATTTTTTATTTTTTTTTTTTTTTTTCTTCTTCTTCTTCTTTAGGAAGTGATCTCTGAAGCCTGCATAAAAGCACACCAGTTCATTTGCCTTCCTTCTGTGTAGCAGAATGATTAAAATGGTAGTGTTTCCTGGTGTGTTAATTTGCCACTTTAATATATATATATATATATATATATATATATATATATATATATATATATATATATATATATATATATATATATATATATTACTCTTCAAGGGTGGGCATTAAATGAGCAAGTGGATATGGTGTAAGTAGATGTGAGCAACATCACTGGCCAGTGCCAGACCGCAGATGCCAGACATTCTAGTTCATATTGTGCTGTGTTGCTTGGAGCCATAATATACAGTATAGCAAGACTGTTACTTTTCCCTCTCTTTTCAGTAGAACAGCAGACACTGCTGGTTAAAAAACATTACTGGTTTGGAAACCCCCCACTTTTTTTCTACCACATCTTCCTTTTTAACATATATCTAAATTTCTGTTGATTCTCTGGCCAAACAGAAATGAAAGGGTTGATGAATATGCACACTTCAAGAAAACACTCATAATCATTGTGCAACTGTGTGATAAACATGCGTTATCAATAGTGTTATAATTTACAGTATAGCTGAGTATGTAATCAATAAAAGAATATTCCATCGTTCTGATGTTGTGCCATAATGAATGTATCGCCTACATAGATTGAATTGCTAATTGTTTTGAGAGCAATTGACCTTAGTTTGGTGAAATATGCATACTGACTGGGAATATGGCTATAGTCATACATTGAAATAATTTGAAATGACACAGCATAGCAAAATATGAATAGTAAAAGTACAATTAAATGAAACAAAGTAAACAGTATTTGAACTGTAAGCAACATTTGGTGTCCATTTTGATAAACTGTAGGAGAGCATGAACAGTGAATGAAAACTACTAGAGAGTGTGACAGAGAGACAGGAGGGAGAAAAGGATAAGTTGAAGTCTGGGGAAGGCTGAGGAAGAGACAGATTAGTGGGGGTGTGATTGACTGGAACGGGCACAGACATTGATGGAGGCCTGAAGTATGTGACGTGCATTTATGTGAGACACCACCAATAACCTGATAAGGAAGCTCCTCACCATGCTGCTCCTGACAGCTGATCACATGACTTCCTGTGTGCTGAAAGGCAGCAAGTCAAGATGCTGTCCAGAAAAGAGGCTATTGTCTGGGTTTTCCAGCTCCTCCTAAAGGATAAAGAGCACTTCTCAGATTGCACTGCTACACTTTTATTTATTTTATTTACTTTTTTTTTATTATTGTAAGAATGTTTGAACAATTTTGTCTAAATGTTCTGATTCAGTACAAGTTTAAGTTCTATTAATAGTAGCAGTTTTATTCATGAATTAAATGATTATTCCACATATTGTATGACTACGTGGACACAAACACGCAAGTCTTTTCTTAAACCAGTTGAAATATTTATAAACAAACTCTTAAGGTTTAGATAAAAAAAACTACCATTGGTCAGTTATCTTTTCCTTTTAGAGGAACACATGAGTGGAATAGATTCCCATTAAAGCTGAAATAATTAAAACATTTAACAGGACACTGTGGTTTCTTGAAA
Organism: Cyprinus carpio; assembly: GCF_018340385.1. Taxonomy (NCBI): domain Eukaryota; kingdom Metazoa; phylum Chordata; class Actinopteri; order Cypriniformes; family Cyprinidae; genus Cyprinus; species Cyprinus carpio. Next base: position 2,305,704 of record NC_056605.1, read on the forward strand.
AAGCTGAAAATATGGTTATTGACCCATCAGAATTGTGATCATTTATAGTGATCCATGGATATGGTATGGTGGTCTGTAATTTTGTGCTTTAATATTCTTAGTTCATATTTTCTCCCTGTCCTTAATTATGTGTATTAATATTCTTTGTTTATATTTCCTTCATGTCCTTAACATCAACCTGCCAAGGGACTACAGATGAAAATTAGCCAGTGTTAGCTAAATCTGCCGCATTTTATATATTGTTATGTACTATTAATGTGCACTGTCCCTGATTAAATAAATAAATGAAAATTCAATTCAATTAAAATAATGTGTTCCTCAGGTTTTATCGATTAATTATAATATAGAATACCTTTGTGACATTTTGCCAAAAATGCTGATGATAGAACCTAACTTTTATTAAATCCAGTTCTAAAGAGCACCACTGTAAATCATCCTGGGTATAATGTGGGGTTATTTTTAAAACACATTGTTTCCCTCTGGAATAGAGATTTTATGTTGTTAGAAATCTCAGTGTGGGTTCAATAGTGTTAGGACAATAAACTACTGTACTCTTACCTCTCCCAGTTCACACAACTGTGTACAAAAATAACACTGTGAAAAGTAATTCTTAATAAAAGTAGTATAATACAGCATCATGTTCTCCAACATCCATCTTCTTTAGTTCCCTGCCTTGAGGACAGTACACTTTTATTCATATCATTCTTCTAAAATTGTCTCTATTTCTGGAGGCTGAAGTCCAGTTGGAACACTGATATCTTGAGTCCTCTACAAATCTGCAATTCTCCTTTTGGCATGTTCTTCTTTTCATTTTACCCTTGAGGTGGGAGAAAAATTGAGTCTCCCATCTGGTACAGCAGACAGGCCGCATGTAACTTTCCACTGAATGTGTCTGTGTTGTACAGCTCATACTGCCCAAAGCTTTGAATTAATGCATACACATCAAGCTGTACAGTGTTATGGATTTAGGGGGTGGGGAGATTGTTCTCTTTTTTCTTGCTACTGTGTTTCTGCAATTGCTGAAAAAAAAAAGTATACAGTATATGCGATGATGATCATCATTGTGTGTTTTCAAAAATGACTTAATTAAGAACTCAATGCAATTCTCAAACATCCCAAAACCCACCTAAAGAGTAATAACCACTGTACAGTGTGTACAGTTCATTTGAACACTGTAAAACTGAGATTACTTTAAGACAGAAAAGGTTTTTTGCACATCTTTTTCAAAGACATACCATGCTACATCTGAAGTTCACCTTGACCCAGCCACACAATGAAAATGTTTCTTCAAGAAAAGTTATTTTTATTCCATATCTGTCTATGTCTCATTTCCCTCATACATGCTTTGAGTTTTCAAGTTTTGACCAATTGAATTAACATCACTTTTCCTGTAATTTTTGAATAATCAATGATAGTTGCCTCCCGTTCTCAATCCCAGGGCATCAAAAACTGAAGCATGATTAAGAGCCTTCAGTATCACTGCTAAGATACTAAAAGTACCACATAGGTGCTACTATATCAACGTATATCTTATCACAACAGATGAAGATGTGTGAAATTCTTTGCATGCATTTGTAAAAGCAGAAATTGTGCTTAAATAATAATGCTAAATAGCTATTTTTGAGCATCTATAACACCACCCCTTGCCTAAACCAAACCACTCTTAAAAAAAAAAAAAAAAAAAAAAAAAAAAATTATTCGAAAAATCTAAACTTTAGCATGACACATTAGTTCATGGCATTTCACAATCAGAGCTGCAACACCTTTTTAGGTGGCAAATTTTTAATGTTTTTGTGATTTGAGCGTTATAGCGGATGAAGATAGTAATCACTTTTGTGTCTGTTCCTCACACAAAGTGACTTTTTGGCCTCAGAAGACTTGGATATTTGTAATTTTTTTATTAATTTGCTACTAGTTGCATCTGCCCGTTGATTTGCCAAATAGAATATATATATATTTTATGTATTAGTAGAATTGTCACACTCACCAGCTGGAGTTCCATGAGCCTCTGATTGAGGGCACTATCCCTTACCATCACATTCACCCCGGACTCCATTTCATGCATTTCAATATGCATGCATATTGGGTTACATTAAATAGTGGTGTCATCATAAGGCATGGATAAGTCAGTATACAAGATAAAATTTTAAAGAAAGTGAAGAGTTAATAATGTTGAGGCAAGGATCTGAGATTACAGGTAACACCTCTTTCAATAGCTTTGTACTCTTGTACCAGTGCTCATTCTTCATTGCATAACAGTGTGAGGCTTTTCTCTTTAAATTTCTTAAAAAGGAGTGATGCAACACTATCTAGAATGTTTGAGAACTAAAGAATTGTATGTTTGAAGAGTGCATTCATAGGTTCTTATCATGAAGTTATTCAGTGCTTTTGTGCAGTGCAATTGTGATAGACCAAGAAGATTATTAGAGAAGTTATAATTATTATTAGAGAAGCTGTAAAAGCTTTATCAACTTTAATCCAACATCAGCAAATTCTTTGAGGAAGTCTTATAGGGCCCCAGTGGTCTGTAAACAGCAGCAATAACAAAAAACAACCAAGACAATGGGTCTCATTCTCCAATAATTGTATGCATTTCATATTTATATGCATAGAAGAACTTCGAATGAAAAAAAAAAAAAAAAAAAAAAAAAATCTGCCTAATTCACAACACACATGTATGCGCACAAATTTGTTCTTAACTTTATTCTAATGTTACAAATGGAATGTAATCTAATGTTGAAATTTTCAAATCTTGACTAAGGCAATCACCTAATTATTGTTCTGTTGCAGCTAAGCAGACATGATTTTGTGACAATGTGCTATGTGTGGGACCGCAATAACATTTTTAGATTATACTACACAAAGATTACATGTGTTTTCACCAGATTCAGTGGATTTTGAATTTGTAACCTGTTTTTGTAAGATTTGCCAGCTTCAAGCAGAGCCTGTAGAAGTTGTGGCAGGTAGCTAACCTTAACCAGTTCAATTGTGATGTGGTTCATACTAGCTCTGTTCCAGTTATACACTGTACTTTATTTAGTCCACTTTAGCCACTCTGCTAATTATAAGTATCTTTGCTCCTACATGTCAGCTAACTGTCATTCTTTTGCAACTACATGTCAACTTACTCTCAGTTAGGGTTAGTTGAATAAGTTGACATGCAGGCCTACTTGAAAAGTTACTTAAAGACAGTAGAATGTCTGTTGGGGGAATATGAAAATAAAGTCATAGCTGATATAAAGCAGACAGTCTACTCGTATTTTGACACAGTAGAATTTGGGGTATCAAAGTAAAGTGTTAAACATCCTCTCCAAAGTTAAACACATAATGGTTGATTTTTAAACTCCAGTCGTCCCAGTTTGCAGATTGTTTACTTTTTGTGTGTGCAATTATAATTTCAGGGGAAAATAAAATGCAGACAGAATTGAAATGCAGGACAAAGGAAATGCTTCCAGTTTCCACTTTCCCAGAAAATAGTTGGTCACCATACTCTTAACAAATGCTTATTTCTGACTTGTGCACAGTCTCTCTTTTTCTCTCTATCCTCTCAATTTCCTTGCTCCAGTCAGGGGCTGTCATACCCTTGTGCAATCCCAGTTCTGGGAAACACTCATTCACCCACTCACTCTTACAGTCAATTTACTTTGCCCAGTTCACCTGTATGCTGCATGTGTTTAGACCAGTTGTTTTCAACTCCAGTAGTCGGGACTCACTGCTCTGCACATTTTGTATGTCAGTTATTTAACGCACCTGATTCAGATCATCAGTTCGTTAGGAGAGAGATCGATGAACTGTGTGATGAACTGTGAACTGAGTGTGTCAGATAAGAAAACATACAAAATGTGTGGAGCAGTGGGTCCCGACGTCTGGAGTTGAGTACCACTGGTTTAGACTGTAGGGGAAACCGGAGTACCTGGAGGAAACCCACAAAGACATGGAAAGAACATGTCAACTCTACACAGAAAGGCTTTCTGGCTCAGGTGGGAATCCGGACACAAACCAGGAAAAAGATGCACACTTTCTTTCTCTATGTTAAAAATAAAAAAATAAAAAAAACACTCACTCACTGTAAATGTTCAGTATCTCACTTAGAGGAAATATTACAAATATAACACTTGATAAGCTGGGCATTTCCCAAACTAGTTACCTAGCAACCATAAATCCTCGCCATTCTGTATGATATATAGACCTAATTTGAATTTGATTAAAGAAAACATAAGCATATCTCTCTTTCTGATAAGATACCTGTGCTCCTGTAGTGTAGAAACTGTACTTGCAAATAATATATATAAAATAAATATTTTTGAAATACACTTTGTTATGTCAAAATGTTTAACCATCTGGAGTCTAAGGGTATTTTTGGGGCCCGGAGAAGTTTTGTCATGCCCTGACATTTGTGCTTTTTTCAGTTTCTTATAAATATCTAAATGGCTAAAGTCGAATCTCACTGTAATCAGCACAAACTGGGCTATAATAATATGTGAGCAGCATGTATGTACATGATTGTGTTTTTGAGAAAAAAAAATGTTATGCGTGGTTAGTGAAAAACTAAAAATGTTAAATCACTTGAATAAGGCAATAAAACACATACAGAAAATTGGTTCACAGGACTGGAGCTTGTAGCCTAGAATTTTTTTTTTTCTAAATGATGTGAAAATCATCTTGTTTACTCACTTACAGAAAACAATATATTGATTTAAATTTTCTAAGACACTTTTTGTTGGTAAAAGTCATATGCGAGTAGGCGTCAACTATCATGAATTCACACCTGAGAAGACAAAGGCCTGCATAATGAGCTGCATAATGAGCCATTCAGTCAGCTGTGTCACTGAGAGGGATGAGTTACAAGAAAGAATGTGAGGACAACATAAATGTATATAATTTTATGTTTGTAGTTTGTTTAGAATATATTTAATTATCCCACAACATAATTTATTATTCACTTGTGAGTGCAGTTAAACAGTTTATTAGGAACAATCAAAGCTGACTTTCAAACTGAATTTTTTGCATCATTACTCCAGTCACACAATCCTTCAGAAATCCTTTTAACAATCTTATTTTATACAAAAAAACATTTATTGTTATTATTATCATTATTATTATTATTATTAATATTAATGTTGAAAAGAGCTGAGAATATTTTTTTCAGGTTTTTTAGGGGGGATAAATTGAAAGAACAGCAATGTTTATTACATTTGTTACAGTTACATTTATTGGTACATTTATATTATTTACATCAAGCTTTTGAATGGTATAGTAGTGTATATTGTTATTGAAACTTCATAATATTTCACTTAATTATACATTAAGTCAGGAATTATAGTTTGAAAAAAGTCTTTGGAAAAACTCTAACTAGTAAAATGTTTACTCGTTATGTGAAAACTAGTACAAGTATATAAATAAATAAGAGACTTACTCATGTTTATGATCTCTGCTGAATAAAGTGCTTCATTCTTTTTTTCTGAGGAAATACAAATCTCAAATCCTCAACCACATCACATGAATTATGTCTTATTCCTCTCATTGCGAAGCAAACAGTAAAATAAAAAAAAATAAAAAACTTGAAGAACAATCGCCGCGTTGTCTTCTGTTGTGTGGGCGTATTCAAATGCCGCGCGCTTCAGTGAAACATTTGAATCTCAAAAGCGCGCTCGGCGCGGGGGCGTGGTCGCATTAGAAGATAATGAAGGGAGACGTGAAAAACAGACATCGCGTTGTTTTCATATGGATTACTTTATCACAGAATATTTGTTTTCGGCAGCACTTGTTTAGTTTAAAAGTAGACATGTCAGGCTTTCAATAGATATCTCTCTCATGTCTCTTCGTTAAGTATTCACTGAGTTACAGTTCATTTTAATGACGCATTTGTAACTGAAGATCAGCGCAGACAAAGGATGCAGACAGCACACCTTGTTTGTTATCTTTATTTTATAAGTGCACAAAGTTTTGTTGTTATTATGTCTGTATACAAAAAAAAGTAGACCCTTTACAGATTCGCTTGATGTATTGCTCTTATCTGTACGATTAAAACTGAAAGTGTAATTTAAGTTCTTTTCGGGGTTATCAGGAGAAAATACCCCAAAACATTTTAAATTATTATGGTTTAATAATCTTTTGTTGTGCTTTAGGGAAATACACTCTAAAAACGAAACAAAGTGCAAAGTAAAAAAACAAAAACCACCTTTTTATTTGTCAACCCACAACCCAACTATAAATTATAAAAAGAAAATAACGATCCAAAAAAAAAACAGAGCGAGCCGGCCTTTGACAGGCACTTTTCAAACTGCTGGTGGAGCCCTGCGATTCAGGCAATAATAAACAGGTCTGACTCGGGCGCAAAACCAATCAAAACTTCCAGTTCAGCTGCGGGGCAGACCGTTTAAACCACACTTTGCCTTTGCTTTCACTGTCCATCACTGGTGCTGGCGTTTTGAATCAGCATCATTAGCGTTTCTGTATTTTAGTAAATGTGAGCTATTTTGTCAGCTTCTGAAATGGGTCATACCTGTCACGCTACTGTGCCAGAAGGAACACTGAGTCGAGAATAATCGAGAGAGTCTTCATTAATTTAACACAGAGGTAAATCCAACATGGAACACAGGAGGAAGACACACGTATGTAACTGGTTTGTAGACCCAACAAACACAGACATGGGTATTTAAAGACAGGATAACGAAGGGCAGACAGGTTCATGGAATAACTTAATTAATGGGGACATGGAACACATGGGAAAGAAACTAGACACACCTGGGAACTAATCAAACCATACATGGGAGACAGAAACTGGGTCACAGGGGCAAAACACACCATAATGAGTCCAGGGGTGTGACATTACTGATGGAGCCAGAGGGACAAGGCGAAGCCAGAGGAGTGGAGTCCCGAGGCACAGAATGGTCGACGTCAGACCAAGGCGGAGCCGGTGGGACAGGGGAGCCAGGCGGAGAGGTGGGAGCCAGAAGCCATGGTGGAGCTGACGGGTCAATGGGCCAAGGCAGAGTCCAGGCCTCGGAGGCAGGAGGGGGAGGTGAAGGAGACTCAGAGCATGGCGACGCTGGAGGATGGCAGTCCTGCGGAGCTCACACCGCAATGATGGTGGGCTGAGGGAAAGCAGAGGGGCTGCCAGATGGCAGCAGTGGAGAAGGCAGGAGCGGGTGGGAGGGCAGGCATTTTGGAGGAGCGGCCACAGGAGGGCACATTCTAGGAGCAGACACTGGAGGGCACATTATAGGAACTGGTACTGGAGCGAGCTCTGGGGCTGGAGCCGACACTTGGCTTAACTGGGGATCAGATGCCCTTCCTGGGCTTAACTGTATTATCAGAGCCCATCGTGGGCTTAACTGGGGAACCGGAGCCCATCCTGGGCTTAACTGGGAAACAGGCACTGGAGAATTGGAAGCCCCCTCAGGGCTGGACAAGGAAACCAAGGATAAAGGAGGGCTGGACGGGACCAGCGGAGATATCGGAGAAAGGAGATGGGGCAGTTCATCCTCCAGTTCAGATTCCCAGTATATAAAATCCACCTCCTCATTTTGGCCCTTTTGGCATTCCATATTCCACTCACCCTCAGCCGCAATGCAGGAGGCGGAGCCTCTCTCCGCGCTCACCCTGTCCGTGTCCTTCTCCCTCGTGGCAGGCGGTGTTGCCGGCTCACACACCTGGTCTGACATCACGTCATCTGGCTCCACGGCGACCCTCATCCTCCATGGGGCAGACGGTGAGAGGTGACCCGTTTCTCTCCAGAGTCCGCTCCACGAATGCGGCAAATTCCTCCCGAGGACCATCTTGGGACGACAACGCGCAGAGTGCATCATCCAGGTAGCTGGTGATGTTAGCTAGCAGTAGGAACTGTCTCATATGGTCCTCGAGAGAACGTCCTTCCTGCTCCAGCAGGAGGAGGAATTCGGGGCGAAGGAGGGGATCCATGGACAACACTATGGAAACAAAAAGGACTGAGGAAAACTGGAAAACAAACAGAGAGTAGACACACAAATTAAACTTTAGTTGGTCGGGTCTACTGTCACGCTACTGTGCCGGAAGGAATGAGTCCAGGGGTGTGACAATACCGTTGATATTACCAGAGCAAACAGCTGTATAAGTAAATAGAAACTCGGTTGATTGAACTGTTGCATGGATGGAGCAAGAACAATGTCTAAAATACATGCACACAGTTGAATGGTAAAAATCGCCCTCTTTAACAGTGCAGTTAAACTAAATATGACCCTGGACCACAAAAGAATATAAGATTTTTTTTACAGTAAGATATATTTACAGTAGGAAATTTACAAAATATCTTCATGGAACATGATCTTCACTTAATATCTTAATGATTTTTGGCATTACAGAAAAATAAATAATTTTGACCCATACAACGTATTTTTGGCTATTGCTACAAATATAACTCTGCGACTTTAGACTGTTTTTGTGTTCACAAATGTACAAAGCTAAAATAACCTCAACATTAACAACAACACTGAAATAAGAGCGCATGCATTTTTGCTGTAGCTAAAAAAGGCAATTTCAGATCATTTTGAGGTAATAATTATAGTATGTGAATAATCCAATGCTAATTGGCATAACATTTAATACAGTATAGAAAATATTCTGTCTTATTATGTGTTTGTATAAACCAATTTTAAAATTGTTATTAGGAAAATACAGAAAATATATTAGAATACAAATTATTGGTTATAATCCAGTAGTGTATTTGATTTCTTATCCAATTAAAATACATCAGAAAAATTAAAGGCTGTCAATTAGTCAAAAGTTTTTTTTTTTTTTTTTTTTTTTTTACATTTCTGTCCCCCTGAAATGATGGCTATGCCCCTATGTTTGCAGTACAGAAAACAGTGCACGTGTCTTCTTGTGCTTGAATGGTTTCAACTCATATTAAAGTGCGGAATTTTAATTTTATAACAACTAGACGATTCCTGCCCTTAAGTAACCTATTCCAGAATTGAAATAGATTTAGGATTCCCAAGCCTAGGTATGGGTTATCATGGTAAATAAAAGAATCCACCTTTGTTATTATTACAAATTACACTTTCAATGTGATTTTTAACCATTCATGTCAAGAAGACTTACAAGCTGTTTTCTCTGCTGCCCACACTTCCTTGTGTAAGTTTTCTTAAGCCTGTTGATTTTCATTCATAGTATTCAGCTAACAAGGAAATATTTTGCAATAAGAGTTAGAATAAATGTGAATGATATATAAGATTATTTATTTATTTGTTTATTTATTTATTTATTTGACCTTATTGGAATCAAAATTAGGAATTGACAAGAATCGGAATCATACAAATTCAAATGATGCCCAACCTTACCCATACCCCACATGATTTTTTACTGGCACCTTTCTATCCACACTGTTTTAGACCCTTTCTTTTCTTTTAAACCTTCACTTACCCTACTTTGCTGTTGCCCTTCTTAAAAACAACTTTTAAAATTGGTTATAAAGGTTCCATGTTGCTTCAGAAAATATTTTTATACAATTTTTTACTGTGATACGAGCTATGTTAGTTAGCGGTACATTGCAATTGGGTGTTCATTGTCATCCACGTTTCACCAGTCAAAGCCGGTCTATCTGCATGTTATTCAGCTGTAGTGATATCTGATGCATTTGTCCACATAAAGGATTTCCTGGGTCTCACTTGTGAAACAGAAATTACAGTACATGAGTGTTAGGATTAGGGTTAACGCTGTCCCCTAATGCTCACATGGCCTCATTTTGGGTGAAAAAAATAAATAAAAAAATACTAAAGTACTTTGTGACACAGAAACTTGAGTAGTTATTTTTCTTAAGAGCATAAACGTACTCGGTTACAAGCATAACCTCAGTTCCCTGAGATACGGAAGAGGTACTGTATCTTGTTAAAGACGCTTATGGGGAAAACTCCTTTTTCTCTGATGACTGAAGCCTTTTTTAGTAACGCAGTGTAACTGCAAGGCCATTGGTTCGTGCAGTGAATATAAACAAACCAATGGCTCAGCAGCGGAGCTGAACGAGCTTATGCTGGTACAGCCTGTCAAAGCCCGCCAGAATGGGCTATATAAGCGGCACATTGCCATAGGATCCTCAGTTTACTTTGACTGAAGCGACAAGTCGTGCAGCTACATTGCATGGCAAAGTACGCAGTACTCCTTCAGTATCTCAGGGAACCGAGGTTACGTTAGTAAGCGAGTATGTTCCCTGTCGATACTTCACTGGTACTGTGTCTTGTTAAAGACGCTTATGGGGAACCAGTTCAATCCCGCCATGCTATGCTAGAGGAACGACTAATACTTGAACTTGCCTTAAGCACTCAACAGGGCCTAGAGGGACCAAGTATTCTGCAGGGAAACCCTGCAAGAGGCAATAAGGCCAAACTCAGAGACGTCGGCCCGGCCTTGTATAATCGTTCCAGAATAAATCAGTTCAGCCTCGGAACTCACTGAGGGCCAAGAGCGTACTTGAAGGAGGCAAACACCAAACTTGTAGTAATATGACAAAGTGTCCTGCTATGAAGAAAAGGACCTGTTTCTGTAAGGTCGGGACGTCCAGACTGTAAAATCTGGTGAATGTGGACAGCGAGGCCCAGCTGGCCACTGCACAAATTTCTGCAATGGACACACTGCTAAACCAAGCCCAGAAAAAGCCACGCCTCTAGTTGAATGGGCTCTTACTCCCTTGGGGCATTAAAGGCCCAAAGAAGAGTATGCCAGCCTAATAGCGTCAATTATCCATTTGGAAAGTCTCTGCTTCATGACCGGAGATCCCTTGGTACGGCCACCAAAGCATACAAACAGCTGATCGGACCGCCTGAACAGGGCGGAACGCTCAACATAGACTTTCAGCACCCTAATGGGGCATAGTAGGTTTAACTTTTGGTCTTGCTCCAAAGGAGGAAGCGCCGATAGAGTTATTACTTGTGCTCTTAAATGGAGTTGAGAGCACTTTAGGTACATAGCCATGCTTTGGTTTTTAGGAATTGTCTTCACCAACATCTTCAACCTCTCCTTGAGACTAACAGTGATCCCCACATGCTTCAAGCAAACCACCACCATCCCTGTTCCCAAAAAAACAACTTTCTCCTGCCTGAATGACTACCGCCCTGCAGCATTGACATCAGTCATCATGAAGTGCTTCGAACGTCTAGTCAAATCCCACATCTGCTCCTCTCTGCCTGACACCTTGGACCCATTACAATTTGCTTACCACTCAAATAGATCCACTGATGACACCAATTGCAATGGCCATACACTCTGCCCTGGAAGAGACACCTATGTGCGGATGCTGTTCGTTGATTACAGCTCTGCATTTAACACCATCATCCCTACTAAACTTATAGCCAAACTAAAAGAACTGGGTCCTGGACTTCCTGACTGGCAGACCCCAGGTGGTTAGAATTGGCAACCACACATCCTCCTCACTCACACTCAGCACTGATGCCTCACCGGGATGTGTACTCAGTCCTCTCTTGTACTCCCTGTTCACTTACGACTGCTCTGCTAAGCATAGCTCCAACATCATCCTCATATTTGCTCATGATACAACTATCCTAGGACTCATCGCTAACGGCGATGAGACGTCCTGCAGAGATGAGGTTAATGCACTCATAGGATTGTGTGCTGTTTACAATCTCTCTCTAAACGTCAGCAAGACCAAGGAGATGATCATAGACTACAGGAAATCACAGAGAGAGGGCCACGTTCCCATTCACATCAATGGAGAGATAGTAGAGACAGTTAAGAGCTACAAGTTCCTTGGCATTCACATCTTTGAGGATCTTTCCTGGAGCCTACATTCAGAGACCATAGTGAGAACAGCCCGTCAGCGTCTCTACTTCCTGCGGAGACTGAAGAGGTTTTGCATCTATCTACTGCTGCACTACAATTTCTAACCGCTGCACTATAGAGAGCATTCTGACCAGCTGCATCACTGTATGGTACGGCAACTGCTCTTCTTTGGACCGCAAAGCTCTTCCGAGAGTGGTGAGAACAGCAGCCTTACAGGACATCTATCAGACTCGCTGCTTGAGAAAGGCTCGCAGCATCATCAAGGACCGCACTCACCCTGCTCCTCACCTGTTTGCCACACTGCCATCTGGGAGACGCTTACGATCCATCCGATCACGGACAACCAGACTGAAGAATAGCTTCTATCTCCAAGCCATCAGACTGCTTAACAACCAGCTATCCTTCATCTAAAGCCGGAATACATGCTGCTCTTATGTTTACTTTTATAGTACTTGCACTGCCACTTTTTTAATATTCCTTCATGTAGCTCTGTGACACTCTACAATGACATTTTGGACATTGCTCTACTCAGGACACAAATTTAGCAAATACATTCTTTATAAGCTTTCCATTGAAAAACAGCGATCTGTCGTTGATGCTTGAGGCTTAGATCTTTATAATGATATATAGTTTGTCAAGATTAAATTTGTCCTGTTTCATTTAATCTATTCGTAAATACTGACAAGTGCAAACAAGGAGAGTTAAGGACGCTAGCGTCGGGTTGCAGGTTAACAGGTTAAGCATCAGAGAATGAAGGTCAATGAATTGTAGCTGCTAAATTGGAGGGCTCTTCAGAGCCCTCAACACCGTGGGTCAGATCCCATGTAGGGAGAGTGATGGGGCGAGGCGGGTTGAGCCTTCTAGACCCCTTCAGAAAATTTAAGACCAAGTTGTTTCTGCTCACCGATTGGCCAGCTATAGGAGCATAAGAGGCTGCTATGGCTGCAACATAGACATTGAGCATGGAAGGGGAATGGCCCTTAAACAACAGCTCTTGCAGGAAAGGACAATATCAGAGATATGTTGCATGAGATTGGGTCTGTGCCGCAGGCTGTACACCAGGCGGAAAAGAAAAACCATTTAAGGGTGTAGAGGCGTCTTGTAGACAGCGCTCTAACCTGTGATATAATGTTTAGCACACTCTCGGGGAGGTTCACAAGCTCCCATCGAGAGGCCAAAGGTGCAGGGCCAACAGCTCGGATGAGATCCCGTCTCAAGGGAAAGGGCCATGGGGTTGCAGAGAGCAGGTGGCACACCTCTGAAAACCAGTGCTGGTTCCTCCAGCGCGGGGCCACCAGTAGCACCTTGCGTTTATGTTCCTTGACTTGCGTGATTACCTGTGGGATCAGAGTGATCGGGGGAAAGATGTAAAGGGGGACGCGTTGGCCAATCGTGGGCCAACGCGCGTCCCTGTCCTGTTGAAAAGTAAGTTGGGTAAAAGACCAGGACGTCTTGACCTTTCAGTCTGGCAGAAAGGGTTTAAAGGCCCAAGCATACTGCCAGCATTTCCAGGCAGTTGATATGAAGCCGGCCTTCCGCTTTCGACCAGTGGCCGAAAAGCTGGTTTGCCATCGCACGGCGCTCCCCAACCCGTGTTGGAAGCGTCTGTCAAGACCACCTTCCTTCAGCAGACCATTCCCAGGGGCATGCCCCATTCCATCCACTGAGAGTCTTTCCAAGGGGCCAGGGCTGCTATACAGGCCCGGTCTACCCTGACGTGAAGGCGTCCAAGATGCCAGGCGTGGGAAGGAACTCATGGTTTCAGCCAGTACGGAAGGGGCCGCATATGGAGCAGGCCCAGTTGTAGTACCAGAGACACAGAGGACATGAGGCCGAGCAGTTTCTGAAACGCTTTGAAAGGGCGAGTAGCTCCAACTCTGAATTATGCCACGAGGTGCTGGATGGCCAGCGCCAACCTGACCAACCTGGCTTACACATAACACAATATACGCATAATTCGCTTCTAATATCCAAGTCCATTAAAGGATTTTTAGGCTGCATTAATTAGGTAAACCGGAACCGGAACACTTCCCATAACACACAATGTACTTGCTAAATTGTTAGAAGAATGGCATCTACGCTAATATTAGTCTGTTTCTCTCTTATTCCGAGGTCACCGTAGCCACCAGATCCAGTCTGTATCCCAGATCAAACGGTCACTGCGGTCACCCAGATCCAGTACGGATCCAGCCCAGATGGTGGATCAGCACCTAGAAAGGACCTCTACAGCCCTGAATGTCAACAGAGACCAGGACAACTAGATGAGCCCCAGATACAGATCCCCTGTAAAGACCTTGTCTCAGACGACCACCGGGACAAAACCACAGGAACCAGTTGAGTCTTCACAATCTGACTTTGCTTCAGCCTGGAATTGAACTGCTGGTTTCATCTGGCCAGAGGAGAACTGGCCCCCCAACTGAGCCTGGTTTCTCCCAAGGTTTTTTTTTTTTCCATTCTGTCACAGATGGAGTTTTTGGTTCCTTGCCGCTGTCGCCTCTGGCTTGCTTAGTTTGGGACACTTCATTTACAGTGATATCGTTGACTTGATTGCAAATTATTGCACAGATACTATTTTAAACTGACCTGAGCTGCATGATGACATCACTGAAATTCAATGATGAACTGCCTTTAACTGTCATTTTGCATTATTGACACACTGTTTTCCTAATTAATGTTGTTCAGTTTTGCTTTGACACAATCTGTTTTATTTTAAAGTGCTATATAAATAAAGGTGACTTGACTTGACAAGACAGTGGAACACAGAATGGGAATTGTGACAGTAACAGCTGGGTTGTTTTTTGTCGGAGGGAGGGGGAGGGGGTGTATATAAAATTCAGCTGTCCATAAGATTGACCCAGCTACTAACCCAAAGGCCAGGTAATATAAAAACTACCAAACACTGAAAAAAACAACAACATATGACCCAACAGGCTCTGCCCGGCGGTTGGGTAGAAAAAAAATAACCCAGCATTTTGTTAAGAATGTACACTTAGTTATGATGTGTTTGACTAACATAGCATGTAAAGTAATTGAGTACTGCCTGTTTTCTGCATCTTAAATGCAATCTTCGGTCTCAGAAGAGAACAAAAACAGAAATCATAATTGTCTCATGCCGCCTCTCTGATTATGGCCCTTGATATCGCCCTAACTTTCCCTCCCCCACCTTTTATGTTCACTATAAAATCAAGTAAACTAAAATAAATAAAAAAATCACCCACAGTATACATTAAGATGAGTATAATTTTGAAACATAGAACTGATAAGAAAGAGTAACTTCAGTGTACCTTGTAAGATTCCATAGGCTGCTCCTTTTATTTTCTCCCTTGGTGAAAATGGATTAAAGGTTAATTGCCTGACCATTACAGAAGCATGAGAAATACTTAGTTTAGTCCAGTAGGACGCTATGAGTCATTGCCTGAGTCATTGACTCCTCTGAGATTTGAGTTTAAATTGGGTAACAAATGACCAAAAAGGCTTGGGTTCTGTTTGTTCAAAATGATTTCAGTAAGGACTTTTACTGTAGAGTTAGTAGAACTACAGTATGTGCCAGCAGAGGTCTCTTACTCTTCCAACAACATTAAAAATTCATAGAGGTGGACTGAGAGACACGGATGGAGTGAATACAAAGAGAATGTTTCTGGTAAAAGTAGATAAACTTATAGGGTTGAGGACTCTCTAATTGTCTGCTATTATGGGACATTGGTCTGTTTTTTTAAATGTTTCTTTCATCCATATTTCATACCACATCCACAAAGAAGTGTTTTCGGAGAGTTTCAAGCTGAAAGACTTTGCTTCAAGAGACTCTTA
The DNA here is from genome assembly GCF_018340385.1 of Cyprinus carpio. Classification (NCBI taxonomy): domain Eukaryota; kingdom Metazoa; phylum Chordata; class Actinopteri; order Cypriniformes; family Cyprinidae; genus Cyprinus; species Cyprinus carpio. The sequence goes on from NC_056605.1 coordinate 2,321,283, forward strand.
TGTGTAGCAGCATGCTCTTTATGAGAAAGTATAGAAATGACTTGAAAACAATATTTGAGGTAATCACAGCCATGCTAATACAGAACCATTATCGCATGACTATGAGTGTGATATTGTGTTTATTAGGGGTGTAACAATTCCCTTGTTTCCCAATGCATCGAATACAAACCCTGAAGATGCATATGCACTGATCTCGAAACATGGATTTGTGAATTGTCAATTCTGAACAGTAATTGATTTAACAATTGCTACTAATTACTACTACTAATTGCTACTAATTTAAAAATGTAACTTTAGGACTAGTAATGAAGGAACACTGAGTTTCTGAACTGAAGTTAAAAGCTTATTGTATTAATGTATGTAGAGTAAGATATTATGAAAGAGAACTGGACTGAGCGAGTGTAATTACCATACCTGCATCACTCTATATGCTTGTGTTTCTACTCATTGTGGATCGGCCATTTTCAAGATCAAAGGAAGTGATTGCAAGATTCATGCTCACAAGCTTTGTAACTGATAAACTGAATGTAATTTTGATATACAAATATGTGTGAACAGCCAAAGTACTTATTTATTTATTTTTTTTTTTTTTTGGAATTTGGTCAACTCAATTACCAATCCCATACAAAGATTACACTATAAGTGTGTTTGGGAATTTGTCAACATGAGTGTTAGGATTAGGGTTTAACGCTGTCCCCTAATGCTCACCTGGCCCTCATTTTGGGTGAAAAAAATACATAAAAAAATACTAAAGTACTTTGTGACACAGAACTTGAGTAGTTATTTTCTTTAAGAGCATAAAACGTACTCTGTTACAAGCATAACCTCAGTTCCCCTGAGATACGGAAGAGGTACTGTATCGTGTTAAAGACGCTTATGGGGAAAACTCCTTTTTCTCAATGATTTACTGAAGCCTTTTTTAGTAACGCAGTGTAACTGCAAGGCCATTGGTTCGTGCAGTGAATATAAACAAACCAATGGCTCGGCAGCGGAGCTGAACGAGCTTATGCTGGTACAGCCTGTCAAAGCCCGCCAGAATGGGCAGGGGCATCTGGCTATATAAGCGGCACATTGCCATAGGATCTTCAGTTTACTTTGACTGAAGCGACAAGTCGTGCAGCTACATTGCATGGCAAAGTACGCAGTACTCCTTCAGTATCTCAGGGAACCGAGGTTACGTTAGTAAGCGAGTATGTTTCCCTGTCGATACTTCACTCGTACTGGGTCTTGTTAAAGACGCTTATGGGGAACCAGTTCAATCCCGCCATGCTATGGGCTAGAGGAACGGACTAATACTGAAACTTGCCTTAAGCACTCAACAGGGCCTAGAGGGACCAAGTATTCTGCAGGGAAACCCTTGCAAGAGGCATAAGGCCAAAACTCAGAGAGGTCGGCCCGGCCTTGTATAATCGTTCCAGAATAAATCAGTTCAGCCTCGGAACTCACTGAGGGCCAAGAGCGTACTTGAAGGAGGCAAACACCAAACTTGTAGTAATATGACAAAGTGTCCTGCTATGAAGAAAGGACCTGTTTCTGTAAGGTCGGGATGTCCAGACTGTAAAATCTGGTGAATGTGGACAGCGAGGCCCAGCTGGCCACTGCACAAATTTCTGCAATGGACACACTGCTAAACCAAGCCCAGAAAAGCCACGCCTCTAGTTGAATGGGCTCTTACTCCCTTGGGGCATTAAAGGCCCAAAGAAGAGTATGCCAGCCTAATAGCGTCAATTATCCATTTGGAAAAGTCTCTGCTTCATGACCGGAGATCCCTTGGTACGGCCACCAAAGCATACAAACAGCTGATCGGACCGCCTGAACAGGGCGGAACGCTCAACATAGACTTTCAGCACCCTAATGGGGCATAGTAGGTTTAACTTTTGGTCTTGCTCCAAAGGAGGAAGCGCCGATAGAGTTATTACTTGTGCTCTTAAAGGGAGTATAGAGCACTTTAGGTACATAGCCATGCTTTGGTTTTAGGATTGTCTTCACCAACATCTTCAACCTCTCCTTGAGACTAACAGTGATCCCCACATGCTTCAAGCAAACCACCATCATCCCTGTTCCCCCCCAAAAAACAACTGTCTCCTGCCTGAATGACTACCGCCCTGCAGAATTGAAATCAGTCATCATGAAGTGCTTCGAACGTCTAGTCAAATCCCACATCTGCTCCTCTCTGCCTGACACCTTGGACCCATTACAATTTGCTTACCACTCAAATAGATCCACTGATGACACCAATTGCAATGGCCATACACTCTGCCCTGGAAGAGACACCTATGTGCGGATGCTGTTCGTTGATTACAGCTCTGCATTTAACACCATCATCCCTACCAAACTTATAGCCAAACTAAAAGAACTGGGTCCTGGACTTCCTGACTGGCAGACCCCAGGTGGTTAGAATTGGCAACCACACATCCTCCTCACTCACACTCAGCACTGATGCCTCACAGGGATGTGTACTCAGTCCTCTCTTGTACTCCCTGTTCACTTACGACTGCTCTGCTAAGCATAGCTCCAACATCATCCTCATATTTGCTCATGATACAATATCCTAGGACTCATCGCTAACGGCGATGAGACATCCTGCAGAGATGAGGTTAATGCACTCATAGGATTGTGTGCTGTTTACAATCTCTCTCTAAACGCCAGCAAGACCAAGGAGATGATCGTGAACTACAGGAAGTCACAGAGAGAGGGTCATGTTCCCATTCACATCAATGGAGAGATAGTAGAGACAGTTAAGAGCTACAAGTTCCTTGGCATTCACATCTCTAAGGATCTTTCCTGGAGCCTACATTCAGAGACCATAGTGAGAACAGCCCGTCAGCGTCTCTACTTCCTGCGGAGACTGAAGAGGTTTTGCATCTCCTCTAACATCATGTCAATATCTACTGCTGCACTACAGAGAGCATTCTGACCCGCTGCATCACTGTATGGTACGGCAACTGCTCTTCTTTGGACCGGAAAGCTCTTCCGAGAGTGGTGAGAACAGCAGCCTTACAGGACATCTATCAGACTCGCTGCTTTGAGAAAGGCTCGCAGCATCATCAAGGACCGCACTCACCCTGCTCCTCACCTGTTTGCCACACTGCCATCTGGGAGACGCTTACGATCCATCCGATCACGGACAACCAGACTGAAGAATAGCTTCTATCTCCAAGCCATCAGACTGCTTAACAACCAGCTATCCTTCATCTAAAGCCGGAATACATGCTGCTCTTATGTTTACTTTATTGTACTTGCACTGCCACTTTTTTAATATTCCTTCATGTAGCTCTGTGGACACTCTACAACGACATTTTGGACATTGCTCTACTCAGGACACAAATTTAGCAAATACATTCTTTATAAGCTTTCCATTGAAAAAAACGATCTGCCGTTGATGCTTGAGGCTTAGATCTTTATAATGATATATAGTTTGTCAAGATTAAATTTGTCCTGTTTCATTTAATCTATTCGTAAATACTGACAAGTGCAAACAAGGAGAGTTAAGGACGCTAGCGTCGGGTTGCAGGTTAACAGGTTAAGCATCAGAGAATGAAGGTCAATGAATTGTAGCTGCTAAATTGGAGGGCTCTTCAGAGCCCTCAACACCGTGGTCAGATCCCATGTAGGGAGAGTGATGGGGCGAGGCGGGTTGAGCCTTCTAGACCCCTTCAGAAAATTTAAGACCAAGTTGTTCCTGCTCACCGATTGGCCAGCATGAGAGGCTGCTATGGCTGCAACATAGACATTGAGCATGGAAGGGGAATGGCCCTTAAACAACAGCTCTTGCAGGAAGGACAATATCAGAAATATGTTGCATGAGACTGGGTTTGTGCTGCGGGCTGTACTCCAGGCGGAGAAGACAGACCATTAAGGGTGTAGAGGGCGTCTTGTAGACAGCGCTCTAACCTGTGATATAATGTTTAGCACACTCTCGGGGAGGTTCACAAGCTCCCATCGAGAGGCCAAAGGTGCAGGGCCAACAGCTCGGATGAGATCCCGCCTCAGGGGAATGGGCCATGGGGCTGCCGAGAGCAGCTGACACAGCTCTGTAAACCAGTGCTGGTTCCTCCAGAGCGGGGACCCCAGCAGCACCTTGCGTTTCTGTTCCCTGACTCGCTTGATTACCTGTGGGATCAGAGTGATCGGGGGAAAGATGTAAAGGGGGACGCGTTGGCCAATCGTGGGCCAACGCGTCCCTGTCCTTTGAAAAGTAAGTTGGGTAAAAGACCAGGACGTCTTGACCTTTCAGGTCTGGCAGAAAGGTTTAAAGGCCCAAGCATACTGCCAGCATTTCCAGGCAGTTGATATGAAGCCGGCCTTCCGCTTTCGACCAGTGGCCGAAAGCTGGTTTGCCATCGCACGGCGCTCCCCAACCCATGTTGGAGGCGTCTGTAAGGACCACCTTCCTTCTGCAGACCATTCCCAGGGGCACGCCCCATTCCATCCACTGAGATCTTTCCAAGGGGCCAGGGCTGCTATACAGGCCCGGTCTACCCTGACGTGAAGGCGTCCAAGATGCCCGGCGAACTGGGAAGGAACTCATGGTTTCAGCCAGTACGAAGGGGCCGCATATGGAGCAGGCCCAGTTGTAGTACCAGAGACACAGAGGACATGAGGCCGAGCAGTTTCTGAAAAACGCTTTGAAAGGGCAAGTAGCTCCAACTCTGAATTATGCCACGAGGTGCTGGATGGCCAGCGCCAACCTGACCAACCTGGCTTACACATAACACAATATACGCATAATACGCTTCTAATATCCTAGTCCATTAAAGGATTTTTAGGCTGCATTAATTAGGTAAACCGGAACCGGGAACACTTCCCATAACACACAATGTACTTGCTAAATTGTTAGAAGAATGGCATCTACGCTAATATTAGTCTGTTTCTCTCTTATTCCGAGGTCACCATAGCCACCAGATCCAGTCTGTATCCAGATCAGACGGTCACTGCGGTCAACCAGATCCAGTACGGATCCAGCCCAGATGGTGGATCAGCACCTAGAAAGGACCTCTACAGCCCTGAATGTCAACAGAGACCAGGACAACTAGATGAGCCCCAGATACAGATCCCCTGTAAAGACCTTGTCTCAGACGAACACCGGACAAGACCACAGGAACCAGTTGAGTCTTCACAATCTGACTTTGCTTCAGCCTGGAATTGAACTGCTGGTTTCATCTGGCCAGAGGAGAACTGGCCCCCCAACTGAGCCTGGTTTCTCCCAAGGTTTTTTTTTTTCCATTCTGTCACAGATGGAGTTTTGGTTCCTTGCCGCTGTCGCCTCTGGCTTGCTTAGTTGGGACACTTCATTTACAGTGATATCGTTGACTTGATTGCAAATTATTGCACAGATACTATTTAAACTGACCTGAGCTGCATGATGACATCACTGAATTCAATGATGAACTGCCTTTAACTGTCATTTTGCATTATTGACACACTGTTTTCCTAATTAATGTTGTTCAGTTGCTTTGACACAATCTGTTTTATTTAAAGTGCTATATAAATAAAGGTGACTTGACTTGACAAGACAGTGGAACACAGAATGGGAATTGTGACAGTAACAGCTGGGTTGTTTTGTCGGAGGGAGGGGGAGGGGTGTATAGTTTCAGCTGTCCATAAGATTGACCCAGCTACTAACCCAAAGGCCAGGTAATATAAAAACTACCAAACACTGAAAAAAACAACAACATATGACCCAACAGGCTCTGCCCAGCGGTTGGGTAGAAAAAAAATAACCCAGCATTTTGTTAAGAATGTACACTTAGTTTGATGTGTTGACTAACATAGCATGTAAAGTAATTGAGTACTGCCTGTTTTCTGCATCTTAAATGCAATCTTCGGTCTCAGAAGAGAACAAACAGAAATCATAATTGTCTCATGCCGCCTCTCTGATTATGGCCCTTGATATCGCCCTAACTTTCCCTCCCCCACCTTTTATGTTCACTATAAAATCAAGTAAACTAAAATAAATAAAAAAATCACCCACAGTATACATTAAGATGAGTATAATTTTGAAACATAGAACTGATAAGAAAGAGTAACTTCAGTGTGCCTTGTAAGATTCCATAGGCTGCTCCTTTTATTTCTCCCTTGGTGAAATGGATTAAAGGTTAATTGCCTGACCATTACAGAAGCATGAGAAATACTTAGTTAGTCCAGTAGGACGCTATGAGTCATTGCCTGAGTCATTGACTCCTCTGAGATTTGAGTTTAAATTGGGTAACAAATGACCAAAAAGGCTTGGGTTCTGTTTGTTCAAAATGATTTCAGTAAGGACTTTTACTGTAGAGTTAGTAGAACTACAGTATGTGCCAGCAGAGGTCTCTTACTCTTCCAACAACATTAAAAATTCATAGAGGTGGACTGAGAGACACGGATGGAGTGAATACAAAAGAGAATGTTTCTGGTAAAAGTAGATAAACTTATAGGGTTGAGGACTCTCTAATGTCTGCTATTATGGGACATTGGTCTGTTTTTTAAATGTTCTTTCATCCATATTTCATACCACATCCACAAAGAAGTGTTTTTGGAGAGTTTCAAGCTGAAAGACTTTGCTTCAAGAGACTCTTATGTGTAGCAGCATGCTCTTTATGAGAAAGTATAGAAATTACTTGAAAACAATATTTGAGGTAATCACAGCCATGCTAATACAGAACCATATCGCATGACTATGAGTGTGATATTGTGTTTATTAGGGGTGTAACAATTCCCTTGTTTCCCAATGCATCGAATACAAACCCTGAAGATGCATATGCACTGATCTTGAAACATGGATTTGTGAATTGTCAATTCTGAACAGTAATTGATTTAACAATTACTACTAATTACTACTACTAATTGCTACTAATTTAAAAATTTAACTTTAGGACTAGTAATGAAGGAACACTGAGTTTTCTGAACTGAAGTTAAAAGCTTATTGTATTAATGTATGTAGAGTAAGATATTATGAAAGAGAACTGGACTGAGCGAGTGTAATTACCATACCTGCATCACTCTATATGCTTGTGTTTCTACTCATTGTGGATCGGCCATTTTCAAGATCAAAGGAAGTGATTGCAAGATTCATGCTCACAAGCTTTGTAACTGATAAACTGAATGTAATTTGATATACAAATATGTGTGAACAGCCAAAGTACTTATTTATTAATATTTTTTTTTTTGGAATTTGGTCAACAATTACCAATCCCATACAAAGATTACACTATAAGTGTGTTTGGGAATTTGTCAATGCGTGCAACTCATATTGTTACATTTACATTTAGTCATTTTGCAGATGCTTTTATCCAAAGCAACTTACAATTGGGGAATACATTCAGCGATTGTTCTTAAAGAGCCAAACAGACACAGGAAGTGCTTGTAATAGCAAGTTTCAGGCATTTGTTGAAATAAGTACAAGCTAGAAAGGGAAGGAATAAATAATGACAAATAATTTAGGATGAAGTCAAGTAGTGTCAAAAGAGTGTTGCTTGAAAATTGTCAGGGATTCAGCATTCCGGATAGGGGTGGGAAGATCATTCCACCAGCCAGGAATGGTGAACGAGAAAATTCTTTCGAGCCTCTCTGTGATGGTACCATGAGGCATCGCTCACTAGCGGATCTCAGACTTCTGGAGGGGATGTAGATTGGTAATAATGAGTGGAAGTAGGCGGGTGCTGAGCCTGTGGCTGTTCTATTTGCAAGCATCAATGTCTTGAACTTGATGCGTGCCACAACCGGAAGCCAGTGCAAGGAGATAAAGAGAGGCGTAACATGGGCTCTTTTGGGCTCGTTGAAGGCCAGTCATGCTGCTGCATTCTGAATCATTTGTAGAGAAATTTAATTATGCTTGATGGAAGTCCAGCCAGAAGAGCATTGCAGTAGTCCAGCCTAGATGACAAAAGCCTGGACAAGAAGTTGTGCACCATGCTCTATTAGAAAGGAACTGATCTTTTTGATGTTGTGAAATGCAAGTCTGAAAGATGAAGCAGTCTTTGCAATGTGGTCATCAGCTATTATGGAAGTAGTGGGAGGTGGTGGAGGGGGGCAGAGGAGAAAATTAAATGTTCTGAAGAGATTATGTGTGTCTGGAGCACTGTTGATCTTGTTGTGGAAGTATGAAGATTTGGCAGCATGGACTTTAGCAGAGAAAGATGACAGCAAAGACTGATACATGTTCAGGTCTGAAGGATATTTTGATTTGCGCCATTTTCTCTCTGCTTCCCCGAGTTTGGTCCGATGCTCATGAAGAGTCCAGGTCTCAGTCAAGCCTAAAATGCTGAGTGTGGATTGTAAAGAAAAAGCAGGAATGAAGTCTGCTTTGTTGACAGCTTATTGATAATTCCAGAGACACACAGAGAAAGAAAGAGGTACATTAGAAAATGTAGATAGGATGCAGGTTAGCAAGATTGTGTTGTCGTCCATGTTTGATGTTAGAGCATTGTTGAGAGAAAACCGGAATATTTTGGAAACACATGATGAAGGTGGAAAAGAGAGGACAGAAAAGGAGAGTGCGTAAAGGGAAGATAAAAATAATACTTAAGTGCGTTGCCGGTTTCGTTGCTCGGTGAAGTCGCGCAGGTAAGGTTGCCAGTCTTTACACTCGTTGGTCTTCACACAAGGAGGCTGAACACAAAGGCTGAACGCTTCCGTGCCAGTGCATAAACATCAAAGATGTGCAGAGTCTAAGAGACTAAAGTGAAAACAGCTGTGGCCACCTTCTAATTAGCAAAGCCAATAGCCTATAGTAGGGGAATTGCTCAAATCAAAACTACAGTTCACACTTAAGAGAGCAATGCAAATAACACAGGCTTGTTCTTAGTCGACAGCAATTATTATAATTACCAGCAAGTGCAATCAAAACTACAAACTACAATGAAAACACAAAGTAGAACCGGAGAATGAGACGGGAATCAAACTCAGGTCCCTGTGAGCACAGTTGCGCTGTATATTTCAGTACACTAACCATAAGGCTATCAGCACCGACATCCTGGACTTTTGAGGATACCTTAACTGATAAGCAGGTTAAATATAGTTAGGAACAGGGGTATGTATAGGGATGGGCTTTAGACATAGGGACAAGTAGGTTGCTAATAAGGCAGAATATATTTATGATTTTAATAATCACAGTTCACAGAAATTAATCATAAAACACTCTGATCTGGGTCTCCAGAGGGAATGCATCAGACACTATAGGGGTAAAAGAAAAGCAAACACACGCGTGAATGAAATCTGTATTTTTAGAAAGCTTTTTTTTAGGGTGCTTGTCTTATTTTAGATACTGTGCTTGAATGAGAGCTGTTATTAGCATGCAATTACCCTCTTTCTCTCTCTCTAAAACCATCTGCCCTCTAAACATCACCAACAGATGGGGGGAACAAGCATGATGTTGAGCTTTTGGGCCTGACAGCAGAAGCACTCCTTAGGGCTACCACTTTTATAAGCATCTAAACCTAAAAAGTAAATGATCTGATTTAATATTACTGCTTCTGTATATGAGCGAGATTGTCCGACTCTCTTATGCAACTTGCTATGTGCCACAGCTAAAAGGATTCACTCTTCCAAGCCATTCCAAATCAGATATACCAATATATGTAACACAGACACAGGGCTAGTAGCAAGCAGGAAAAATTAAGAACAACAACTTATGAGCAAATGAATCAAAAGTGGAACTTTAGTAGACAACCCCAGTTTTTGCATGTTTTTATAAATTTCCAAATGATTGTCACTTAAAAATATTATTTTCATTGCCTTAATATGACATGACAAAATACTGACTAAATGAGAACATTTTGTCAACAAAAATCATAAAAAAAAATAAAAAAAATAATAAGATTGTACATACTGTGAAACTGTAAGAACGTCTTGGGTTACTTGATTGTAACCCTGTTCCCTGAAATAGCGGGAACGAGATGCTGCATAGCAAATGCTAATGAGAACATATTTGTTGTTAAGAAACCGGTTGTGAAGAATGTGTGTCAAACACACCAAGAATTGGCTTAAATAACCTCGGCAGGGGACGTCATTTGATTACGTGCACCTCTCTGTTATAAATAGATTACCCCTTTGTCAAGTCAAGTCACCTTTATTTATATAGCGCTTTAAACAAAAAAGATTGCATCAAAGCAACTGAACAACATTAATTAGGAAAACAGTGTGTCAAAAATGCAAAATGACAGTTAAAGGCAGTTCATCATTGAATTCAGTGATGTCATCATGCAGCTCAGTTCAGTTTAAATAGTATCTGTGCAATAATTTGCAATCAAGTCAACGCTATCGCTGTAAATGAAGTGTCCCCAACTAAGCAAGCCAGAGGCGACAGCGGCAAGGAACCAAAACTCCATCGGTGACAGAATGGAGAAAAAACCTTGGGAGAAACCAGGCTCAGTCGGGGGGCCAGTTCTCCTCTGACCAGACTAAACCAGCAGTTCAATTCCAGGCTCCAGCTCCAAAGTCAGATTGTGCAGAAGAATCATCTGTTTCCTATGGTCTTGTCCCGGTGGTCGTCTGAGACAAGGTCTTTACAGGGGATCTGTCTCTGGGGCTCTAGTTGTCCTGGTCCCTGCTGTCTTTCAGGGCTGTAGAGGTCCTTTCTAGGTGCTGATCCACCATCTGGGCTGGATACATACTGGATCCGGGTGACTGCAGTGACCCTCTGACTTGGATACAGACTGGATCTGGTGGCTACGGTGACCTCGGAATAAGAGAGAAACAGACTAATATGAGCGTAGATGCCATTCTTCTAACGATGTAACAAGTACATCGGGTGTTATGGGAAGTGTTCCCAGTTCCAGTTTACCTAATTAATGCAGCCTAAAAATCCTTTAACGGATTTGGATATTAGAAGTGTATTAGTATGTTATGTGTAAGCCAGGTTAAAGAGATGGGTCTTTAATCTAGATTTAAACTGCAAGAGTGTATCTGCCTCCCGAACAATGTTAGGTAGGTTATTCCAGAGTTTAGGCGCTAAATAGGAGAAGGATCTGCCGCCCGCAGTTGACTTTGATATTCTAGGTATTATCAAATTGCCAGACTTTTGAGAATGCAGCGGACATGGAGGACTATAATGTAACAAGAGCTCGTTCAAATACTGAGGTGCTAAACCATTCAGGGCTTTATAAGTAATAAGCAACATTTTAAAATCTATACGATGTTTGATAGGGAGCCAGTGAAGTGTTGACAGGACCGGGCTAATATGATCATACTTCCTGGTTCTAGTAAGAACTCTAGCTGCTGCATTTTGGACTAACTGGAGTTTGTTTACTAACTGTGCAGAACAACCACCAAATAGAGCATTACAATAGTCTAACCTTGAAGTCATAAACGCATGGATTAACATTTCTGCATTTGACATTGAGAGCATAGGCCGTAATTTAGATATATTTTTGAGATGGAAAAATGCAGTTTTACAAATGCTAGAAACGTGGCTTTCTAAGGAAAGGTTGCTATCAAATAGCACACCTAGGTATAACTGATGATGAAGAATTGACAGAGCAGCCATCAAATCTTAGACATCGTTCTAGGTCATTACATGCAGAGCTTTTAGGTCCTATAATTAACGCCTCTGTTTTTTTTCAGAATTTAGCAGTAAGAAATTACTCGTCATCCAGTTTTTTATATCGACTATGCATTCCGTTAGTTTTTCAAATTGGTATGTTTCGCCGGGACGCGAAGAAATATAGAGCTGAGTATCATCAGCATAACAGTGAAAGCTAACAGCGTGTTTCCTGATGATATTTTCCAAGGGTAACATGTAAAGCGTGAAGAGTAACGGCCCTAGTACTGAGCCTTGAGGTACTCCATACTGCACTTGTGAACTATATGATACCTCTTCATTCACTGCTACGAATTGATGGCGGTCATATAAGTACGATTTAAACCATGCTAATGCACTTCCATTAATGCCAACAAAGTGTTCTAGTCTATGCAAAAGAATAGTGTGGTCAATAGTGTCGAACGCAGCACTAAGATCCAATAGCACTAACAGAGAGATACAACCACGATCAGATGATAAGAGAAGGTCATTTGTAACTCTAAGGAGAGCAGTCTCAGTACTATGATACGGTCTAAATTCTGACTGGAAATCCTAGATAGGTTACTTTCCCTCCAAGCAATATGAAATACCTCTAGTTTTGTTTTCCTCCAGCTGTGCTCCATTTTCCGGGCTGCTTGTCAGACTGTTTTCCTTAACCTTCCTTAAGCGTAAAAGAGCAACTGTATTTAAAATGCTAGAAAAGAGAGAGTCCATAGTTTCTGTTACATCATCAAGTTGTTCTGAGGTTTTGGATATGCTAAGGAATTGGGATACATCAGGAAGATTACTAACAAAGCAGTCTTTTGTGGTAGAAGTGATGGTTCTACCATACTTGTAACAAGAAGTAGAATTTACAGTTTTAGCTATATGAAGTTTACACAAAACTAAATAATGATCTGAGATATCATCGCTTGGCTGCATAATTTGAACACCATCAACATCAATTCCATGTGACAGTATTAAATCTAGAGTATGATTTCGACAATGAGTAGGTCCTGAGACATGTTGTCTAACCCCAAAAGAGTTTCAGAATGTCTATAAATGCTGATCCCAATGCATCTTTTTTCATTATCAACATGGATATTAAAATCACCAACAATTAAAACTTTATCTGCAGCCAGCACTAACTCGGATGTAAAATCATCAAACTCTTTAAAAAAAGTCTGTATGGTGCCCTGGTGGCCTGTATACAGTAGCCAGCACAAACATCACAGGGGATTTATCATTAACATTTGTTTCTCTGGATAATGTTATATTAAGCACCAATACTTCAAACGAGTTATACTTGAAGCCTGCCCTCTGAGAAATCCTTAAAAACATTGTTATAAATTGAAGCAACACCTCTCCCTTTACCTTTTGGACGTGGCTCATGTTTATAACAGTAATAATAATGTAATCATCAGGTTTTAGCCAGGTTTCTGTCAAACAGAGTGCATCTAGATTATGATCAGTGATCATATTATTTACAAAAAGTGCTTTTGTAGAAAGGGACCTGATATTTTTGTATCGTGCATTTTGCGTATTGATGATAATAACTATATAGCTTCGCGTTATCATCCGGGCAGAACTATTGTTCCAGCCACCAAAGACAGATTCACAAATAACTTGCCTGATTTATCTCAACTGCTCTGTGTACCCATAAATACACATGAACTAACAAAATTGACTGGCAACATGGGCACTATCTTCTTCTATTATACATTAGAAGCTGTTGCCCCCATCAAATTGAAAAATGGTTACGAGAAAAACGTATTGTTGCCATGGTACAAACAGTAATACCCCACTCTCTCAGAAAGACA
>NC_056605.1:2335223-2342620 GCF_018340385.1 Cyprinus carpio
CCGAAATCTGTTTTCTGCATTGATAATACATTTCAAATATGATTCATGTTGGCAAGCTTTAGTCTTAAAAGTGCACAAAACTTTGCAAAATCTGTCATTCTCTAACATATAAATAAATTTTCCTACACTCACTAAAATTTCTTTCTGTTAATTTGCTTAGTTGCACTAACAGAGTGTTAATGTTCCCAGAAGTGCTAAACTGAGTGGTCTTATGATTAGAAGCTCAAACATCTGTTCATTCATCATAAAAACTACTAAAACTCACTGAACATCTGTTTTCTGCATTGCCTAAAACATTGCATTTGACAATGTTAGAAACATCTTTAATGTGGGCAAGCCTCAGTTTTAACTTTGTACAACTATCCATTCTCTAACAGAGAAAGAAGGTTTTTAGCCCTTCTGGGCTTTCTTTCTGTTCATTTGCTTAGTTGCACTAACAGAGTGTGTTACTCTACACAGAAGCGCTAAACTGAGCGTTTTATGCATTAGAAGCTCAAACATATGTCATGATCATAAAACTAGATAACTCACTGAAATCTGTTTTCTGCATTGCTAAAACATTGCATTTAAGATGTTACAAGAAAATCTTTAATGTGGGCAAGTTTAGTCTTAACTTGTGCAAACTATCATTCTCTAACAGCGAACGCAGAAAGAAGGTTTTCAGCTCACAAATGTGGGCTGTCTTTCTGTTAATTTGCGCTTAGTTGCACTAACAGAGTGTTACTGTTCACAAGAAAGCGCACTAAACTGAGCGAGTTTATGCTTAGAAGCTCAAACATGAGTTCATGATCATAAAACTTGTAACTCACTGAAATCTGTTTTCTGCATTGCTAAAATATTTCATTTAAGATGTTAGAAACATCTTACATGTGGGCAAGCCTAAAACTAAAAATCTCAGCAAACTATTATTCTCTATCAGAGGAAGAAGGTTTTTAGCACTTCTGGGCTTTCTTTCTGTTCATTTGCTTAGTTGCACTAACAGAGTGTTACTGTACACAGAAGCGCTAAACTGAGCGTTTTATGCTTAGAAGCTCAAACATATGTTCATGATCATAAAACGTACTCGGTTACTAACGTAACCTCGGTTCCCTGAAATACGGGAACGAGTACTGCGTCGAAGACGCATATGGGAAAAACCCCCTTTTTCTCCTGAACTGAAGCCTTATTCAATCACGCAGTGAAACTGCACAGCCTTTGGATCGTGCAGTGCTATTAAAACAAACCAATGGCTTGGCAGCGGTGCGCACGAACCTATGGCAGCGAAGCCCGCCCAAAGCGCCCGCCAATATGGGCGGGGAATCTGGGCTATATATTGGCCGCTTCGCCACAGGAATTCAGGTTACTTCGACTGAAGCGACGACTGACTGAGTTGTGAGCAAAACTAGGGGCAGAATAAGCTCAATGAGGTTACGTCTGGCCTAGCCTGATCATCCCGTGTTCGTATCGCCTCAGTAGCCAAGGGAAAGAGTGCATACGAGTAGAGTTTGAGCCTTGGGCAAGAATGGCAAGAGCATGCAAATGAGGAACAAGAAGGTGACCTTCACACAGAAAGTACCCTAGCATGAAGCGCTGGGACGTCTAGATTGTAAAATCTAGCAAATGTGGACGGCGAGCTCCAGCCAGCCGCCTCACAAATTTCTGCGATAGTCACACCATTAGACCATGCCCAAGACGAAGACACTGCTCTCGTCGAATGGGCTCTTACTCCAATTGGGCTTTGCAGGCCCAAAGAAGAGTAGGCTAGCTGGATTGCATCCACAATCCACCTTGAAAGTCTTTGCTTAGAGACCGGTAACCCCTCTGGTGCGGTTTCCAAAGCATATGAAGAGCTGTTCTGATCGTCTTATTGGTGCAGAACGCTCTATGTAGACTTTTAGAGCCCTCACTGGGCAAAGTAGATTCAGCCCTGGATCCTCCTCTGTGTTTTGTAACGCAGAGAGGATGACCACTTGTGCTCTAAAAGGTGTGGAGAGCACCTTTGGCACATAGCCATGCCTCGGTTTCAGGACGACCCTCGAGTCGTTAGGCCCGAATTCTAGGCAATTAGGGCTTATCGAAAGTGCTTGCAAATCACCCACACGCTTAACAGACGCTAGTGCCAATAGCAGAGCGGTCTTTAGCGACAGGGCTTTAAGGCCTATGGACTGTAGCGGTTCAAAGGGGGCCCCCTTCAGGGCTCTCAGCACCGTGGGCAGGTCCCAAGAAGGGACGGTGGGAGGGCAAGGCGGATGAAGCCGTCTGGCACCTCTCATAAATCGGACGACTAAGTCGTTTCTGCCCACCGACTGGCCTGCTATAAGGGCGTGTGATGCCGCTATAGTTGCTACATAGACCTTGAGCGTGGAGGGGGATCGTCCCTTCTCCAAGAGCTCTTGCAAAAAATGACAGTATCACTGATACGTCACAAGAGGTCGGGCTCTCACCATGGTCTGAACACCATGTGGAGAACACAGACCATTTGGAGGCATAGAGGCGTCGTGTAGACGGAGCTCTAGCCTGTGAAATTGTGTCTAGCACACGCTCAGGGAGTCCCGCGGGCTCCCGTCGAGCGACCAAATGTGCAGAGACCACTTCTCTGGGTGTGGATGCCAAATCGTCCCGTCCGCCTGAGAAAGGAGGTCCCGTCTCAGGGGAACGGGCCATGGGGCTGCAGTCAGCATCTGCGACAGGTCGGCTATCCAGTGCTGATTTTCCCAGAATGGGGCTACAAGCAGAACCCTGCATCTCTGGTCCCTGACCCGCCTGATTACTTGGGGAATCAGAGGGACCGGAGGAAAAGCATAAAGAAGACGGTTGGGCCAGTCCTGGGACAACGCGTCCCTTGATCTTGGAAAAATATATTGGGCAATGAGAGTTGTCTTTTGAGGCAAAGAGGTCTATTTCCGCTCTGCCAAAGACCTCCCATATCTTCTGAACCGTCTGCGGGTGGAGTCTCCACTCTTCTGAGGAGACTCCGCTTCTTGACAGCATATCCGCGCCCTTGTTCAGCTTGCCCGGAAGATGCACTGCTCTCAGGGACCCCAAATTGCTTTGGGTCCATTCCAGCAGTCGCGACGTCAGTCTGAAGAGACGCGTCGACGACAGCCCACCTTGGTGATTTATATAAGAGACCACCGTCATGCTGTCCGATCTGACCAGCACGTGGTGGCTCTTTAGGTCTGACAGGAAGCTCTGGCAGGCTCGTTGAACTGCAATCATCTCGAGGCAGTTGATGTGAAGCCTGCTCTCCTCTTTCGACCATTGGCCGAAAGCGGGTTTTCCCTTCGCACAGCGCGCCCCAACCCTTGTTGGACGCGTCTGTGGAGATCACTTTCCTTCTGCAAACCATACCAAGTGGAGCACCCCGTTCCATCCATTGCATGTCCCTCCAAGGGGTCAGGGCCGAAATACAGTCCTGACTCACCTTGATATTCAAGCGTCCGTGACGCCATGCATGAGGTGGAACACGTGGTTTCAGCCAATATTGGAGGGGGCGCATACGAAGCAGCCCGAGCTCCAGCACCGGCGATGCCGCCGCCATAAGACCCAGCAGCTTCTGGAATGTCTTTAGGGGTCGAGAAGCACCTATTTTGAAAGAGGCCGCAAGTCGCTGTAGAGCCGCAGCGCGCTCCTTCACCATTGTTGCCCTCATTGTCACTGAGTCTAACACTGTTCCCAGAAACGATATCCGCCGGCTGGGGGACAGTGAGCTCTTGACAAAGTTCACCCTGAGCCCCAGGCATTCCAGATGGCTGAGGAGCACAGTTCTGTAACCCAATGCCTCCCCCCTCTGACTGAGCTAGAACTAGCCAGTCGTCGAGGTAATTGAGAATGCGGATGCCCTTCTGCCTGAGAGGGGAGAGAGCCGCATCCATGCACTTTGTGAACGTGCGAGACGCCAGAGACAGCCCAAAGGGGAGGACCTTGTATTGGTAAGCCACGCCCTCGAAGGCAAATCTCAAGAACGGCCTGTGACGGGGGGCTATCTGTATGTGAAAGTAAGCGTCTTTCAGATCCAGCGAAAAGAACCAATCCCCTGAGCGTATTTGCGAGAGGATTTGTTTCAATGTGATCATTCTGAAGCGCCGTCTCATGAGGGCACGGTTCAGATGTCTTAAATCGAGGATGGGGCGCAGCCCGCCATCCTTCTTGGGAACCAGGAAGTAACGGCTGTAAAACCCTGAGTCGCGGTGTGCTGGGGGAACGATTTCTATAGCTCCCTTCACCAGCAGATTTTTCACTTCGGCACGAAGAACGTGAGCGTTCTCGTTGTGCACTGAAGTGGTGACCGCCCCGCGAAAGCGTGGTGGCCGTCGTGCGAACTGAAGGGAATAGCCGTGTTTTATTACTCCCATGACCCAATCTGATACCCCGGGAATGGCTTGCCATTGTGAGGCCCGGATGGACAGAGGTTGTATTAACTCGAGTGATTGACCGCCATGGGGGAACATAGCACTCGTGAGTATTGTGTGAGGAGAACTGCTCTTTTTGTGAAGGAGTGTGTTTTTTATTTTTTGCACTATAACAGCGCTTTGCTGTCTGGGCGCTAACAAGGGCCCATTGTTTGCAGCAGGAACAACTTCGTCGACATCTGGAGATGGACGGCAGAACACACGGGGCAGTTTGGGGGGTGGTCCGGCTGTGGCGAGACTTAGCCCCCTCCTCTTTCTTTCCTGTCGATCAGGATGACGGCGGCGGCGCAGGGTCCAGCACTATCTTGGGCCGGGGTCCCATGCGCTTGGGATACTGATACCGTCTGGTGGCCGAGCGAGAACGGTGTCGGGGCTCGGGTTTCACCGGCTGGGCTGCGGTGGTAGCAGCTGGCGCTTGCTTAGGAGGCTGACGAATCGGCACCTGTCTGGGGCGACTGGCAGCAGATGAAGCGCGCTTCGGCAGGAAGTGTCGCATTGCCTGGGACGACTTCTGCGCCTCTGTGAAACGCTCGGCGAATCCCTCTATCGCCGGGCCAAAGAGGCCGCTGGGGGAGATCGGTGCGTCTAGGAACTGGGCTCTGTCAGCATCCTTGATCTCCGTAAGGTTGAGCCATAAGTGGCGCTCCAAGACGACCAGGTTAGCCATCGAGCGCCCAATGGCCTGGGCGGTGCTCTTGGTAGCACGCAGCGCCAAGTCTGTTGCACTTCTCAGCTCCCTGAGTGTGGCGACATCTGGGCCAGACTCGTCGGTGGCGGCGAGAAGTTTGGCCTGGAAGACTTGAAGCACCGCCATAGAGTGGAGCGCCGCGGCTGCTTGCCCTGCCGATGAGTAGGCACGCCCGGCGAGCGCCGACGTCGTACGGCAGGGTTTGGACGGATGGTTGGCCTTGGCTTTCCATCCAATAGCTGCTGGCGGGCAGAGATGCACGGCCACAGACTCGTCCAGCGGCGGCAGCCGTTCGTATCCTCTTTCCTCAGCGCCGTCAATTGAGGTGAGGGCGGATGAAGATGAAGTACGCAGGCGCGCTGAGTAGGGGGCGCGCCACGATTTTGTAAGCTCGTCATGGACCTCCGGGAAGAACGGGGCGGTTCTCTGACGAGGGGCTTGCTGGCGCCCCGGCAGAAACCATTCATCCAGATGGCTACGGGATGGTTCCCCTGGAGGAGACCATTCCAGACCCAGCTCATCCAATGCCCTGGAGAGAACGCGGATAAGTTTCGCGTCCATCCCGAGTTTTCGAGCGGTTTGGTTCAGATGACATCGAGGGGGCGGGGTCCGGCGAGCCCGACAGCTCCTCAGCATCTGAAGCGGCTAGAGACATGCTGTCCTCTAGCAGTTCCTCCTCAGTCCCTCCAAAAAAAACCAGATCACTCGCGGCAGCAGAGGGACACTGGTCTGGCTGTACAAAGAGGACTGGGGAATCCCCTCTGGGCGGAGAAAACGAGGCACGCGGGGGCTGAGCCGGCGTGAGCTCGCTTTCATCCTGCTGCTTTAATCCTCTGCCCCGCCTTTTCTTCCTCGCCGGCTCGCGGGAGGAAGAAAAAGGGAGGCGCGAGGAGCGAGATCGCTCTCTGAAAAGAAAGCGATTCGCGAGCGCAGAGAGGCGATATTAATGTTCTCGCAATGAGAACATGAATTCCCCGCGAGTGCTGTGTCAGCGTGGGGTTTCCCCAAGCACGCGACGCACTCGCTGTGCCCCTCCATCAGCGTGCAGAGGGGCTCTGCACGAGCTGCAATGACGAGACGGCATTTGAAACAACGCCGTAGAAAAAGGCTCTTTTAGAGAAATTTGCTCTTTCAATATATCTCACCGGATGGCCGCAGGGAAGCGATGAATCTGCGGTGGGGACCGGCAGTCGCGCGTTCCCAGGTGTTAAACTTTTGCACAACAAACTATCATCTCAACTGCGAAAGAAGTTATCCGCAATTGCATGCTTTTTTTTCAGTTCATTGTTAGGAGAACTAAGGGGGTGTTACTGTTCATATAAAGCGCTCCCCTGAGCGTTTTATGTTTAGTAGCGGTGACATATGTTCAAGATGAAGGGAACGTAGTAAACCCCTGATATCCGTTTTTTCCCCCCCTGCAACTGCTTAAAACACTGCCATTTTGAAAATGTTATGAAAACATCCTTTTTAATGTTGGGGCCAAGCTGTACGTTTTTAAACTTGGTTGTTCACACTATCCATTCCTATAAACAGATGAAGAAATGTTTTCAAGCCACGTGTTTTGCCCTTTCCTTTCTGTTTTCTTGCTTTAGTTGCACTAACCAGAGTGGTTTCTGTACACAGATGCGCTAAACTAAGGCGTTTGTACGAATGCTAGACAGTTTTCCAAACTTAGGTTTCATGATCAGAAAAAACTATTAACTCCACGGAATATATGTTGTTTCCTGCAAATGCCTAAAAAACCATTGCCATTTGAAATGGGGTTATAAAACACATTCCTTTAATGTGGGCAAACGTGGGGTTTTTAGTTTTGGGGGAACTTTGTTTCACATCTTCTCTAACCGAGGAAGGCAGGGTTTTTCACTAGCACTTGTTTGCTTTATTTTTTGTTTTTGTCATTGGCTTTTATATGGCAACTAAACAGCAGTGGTTTACTCTACACACGGAAGAGCTCTAAACTGAAGAGTTTTATGCTTAGAAGCTCAAACCTAATGTTTTTTTTTTTCATTGAATCATAAACGTCATTAAACCTCAAACGGAATCTGTTTTGCTACAATGCTAAAACAATTCAAGATGTAGAAACGTCCTGTTAACGTGGGCAAGCTTAGTCTTAACAGTGCCTAAACAGCTTTCTCAAAAAGAAAAAGGTTTCAGAACTTGTGGGCGTCTTTCTGTTCATTTGACTTAGTTGCACTAACAGAGTGTTACTGTTCTCAGAAGCGCTAAAACTGAGCGTTTTATCCTTAAAAGCTCAAACATATGTTCATGATCAGAAAACCAGTAACTCACTGAAATCTATTTTCTGCATTGATAAAACA
>NC_056605.1:2343620-2343692 GCF_018340385.1 Cyprinus carpio
CTTGAGTGTGCACACGGTCATAATTGATGAATCATAACCCGCCAAATGAGCTAGTTATTTGATATGCGTTAT
>NC_056605.1:2343850-2343944 GCF_018340385.1 Cyprinus carpio
ATGTTAAGTTAGTTATCTTACCCAGTACACGACCTGTTGCTCATCATGATGCACCCTCGCTCGTTTTCTGTCAGACTGCGGCGGCAGTGCAGCT
>NC_056605.1:2344236-2344337 GCF_018340385.1 Cyprinus carpio
TTGCAATCTTTTATTTTTTAATTACAAAATAATTAGCTTTACTTTCAAACACAGAATGTTTGATTAAATAATAAAGACACAAAAATCATTCCATATGCTCT
>NC_056605.1:2344628-2344707 GCF_018340385.1 Cyprinus carpio
GATGGCATACTGCGGGAGGTCGGGACCGCGGAAAATCGTGCTATAAAGCGATTTAGAAATCGTCCACGCTCAAATCTTA
>NC_056605.1:2345759-2348094 GCF_018340385.1 Cyprinus carpio
TTTACTGTTCATGTTTTTTTTTTTTTTTTTAATGGTATGGAAAAATCCCACTTAAAAAAAACAGACCGCCATTACACTTTTCCTCTCGCGCACCCCTTGGTGGCAGCTTGCGTACCCCTGGGGGTGCGCGTACCACACTTTGGGAATCCCTGGTCTAGGTGGTCATACAACATATGCCTTAAATACGGGACAAACTGCGTTCCACATAGCTTTCATACGGAACGCTTCTTTGATGCCTTAAATACAGGACGATTCCGTATATGGAACTGTTGGCAACCCTAACTGAGATGCTAATCTGTCACGAGTAATGACACATTAAAGAGCCACATAACGGTATTTATTGTTTGAATTTATTTAAAAAAAAATTACAAAATTTGAAAGCTAAGACCATGTTGCATACCTAAAGTAACCTGCTCTGTCTTGTCTGTCAGCGTATTATCAGTTTCCTCTTTGCTCCGCTATGTATTTTTCACTGCTTGAGAGCATGATGTGTAGACATTCATTCATTCAACTTTATTTCCAGACTCAGTGTCCATTAGCAAGAAACATACAACACAAGCCAGTACAATACACATTAAAAAATACTTCATCATAAAATCTTCAAGATGGCGCCACAAATAGCAGCCAGGACACTGAGTTCCACAATTCTTCAGTTGTTTTTGTTTGTTTGTTCTGTGTTTTGTCATTCTTCTTCTATAAGTTTTACCAGAGGCAAACTCCTTAACATTAAGCAACACATCCCAGACAATATTTTTCTGGTCTTTGATTAGCAGAATCAGAATCAGAATGAGCATTACTGCCAGGTATGTTTACATATACGAGGAATTTGTTTTCATGACAGAAGCTACCGCAGTGCAACAGAATGACAGTGACAGAACGAAAACACAGATAATAAAAGAATAAATAATAGAACAAGTACTGTAAGTAATAACAATATACAAATTGACAATTGTATGTGCAGGTATATTACATGTAACAATAAAAACCTTCACAATCACGGGAGTGCAAATTTGAAGTGTAGACTAAGTATGTGTGTTAGATAAATAAGTGTATGAGTGTATAAATAGGGTTGTGCGTACCACAGTTATTGTCAAGTGTTCATGAGATGGATTGCCTGAGGGAAGAAACTGTTTCTGTTTCTGGTGCTCAGAGCTCTGTAGCATTGACCAGATGGCAACAGTTCAAAGAGGAAGTGTGCTGGATGTGAGGGGACCAGAGTGATTTTACTTGCCTTTTTGCTCACTCTGGATGAGTACAGTTCTTGAATAGAAGGGAGGGTTGTACCAGTGATTCGCTCGGCAGACCGGACTATCCTCTGTAGTCCTCAGGTTGAACTTCCTCAGCTGGTCAGCAAAGGATTTCAGACAGACTGGAGTAACACCATCTGGGCCTGGCGCTTTTTTCCTTTTCTGCTTCTAGAAGACCTGGCGCACATCGTCTTCACTGATTTGAGGTGCAGGTGTGGGGAAGAGGGGAGTTGCAGGAGGTGTGAATGGTTGTGTGGAGAGGTGTTCAAGGTGGTTGTGGGGTGTTTTTTCAAACCTGCAGTAGAACTCAATCAGATCATCTGCCAATTGTTGATTCTCCACAGTGCTGGGGGATGGTGTCTTATTGTTTGGTGATCTTCTTCAGACATTTCCACACTGATGCTGAGTCGCTGGAAGTGAACTGAGTCCTTATTTTTTTCAGAATAATTCCTCTTTGCCACTCTGATCTCCTTTTCCAGTGTGTATTTGGTCTATTTAGACAAGACATTGTCCCCCTTCCTTTTAAGCATCTTCTTTGGCATGACGGAGCTATCAGAGTTTTGCAGTGAACCATGGTTTGTCGTTGTTGTAAGTTAGATGAGTTCTGGTAGGAATGCACATATCTTCACAGAAACTGACATATGATTTTACAGTCTCTGTGAGCTCGTCCAGATCGGTGGCAGCAGCTTCAAAAACACTCCAATCAGTGATATCAAAACAAGCTTGTAAATCCTGCTCTGCTTCATTAGTCCATCTTTTTACAGTCCTTAATACAGGTTTAGCTGATTTTAGTTTCTGCCTGTAGGTTGGTATAAGTGAAACAGAGTGATATGCATCCTTTATTGTAGTGTAACAGTGATTGAATATCTTACTGTCTCTGGTGGGACATGTGATGTGCTGTCTGTATTTTGGCAGTTCACGTGAGAGATTTGCTTTATTAAAGTCCTCAAGAATTATTAAAACAGAATCTGGGTGTTGTTGTTCTGTCTCTGTGATCTGATCAGCGAGTTTCTGTAAAGCTGAGCTCACGTGCACTTGCGGAGGAATGTAAACACTAACGAGAATGTACCAGTGAAACTCCTGCGGCG
>NC_056605.1:2348690-2367749 GCF_018340385.1 Cyprinus carpio
TTAACACTGTTACATCTGTACACCACCTTTCATTGATATAAAAGCATGTCCCGCCACCGTGCAATTTCCCCGTTGATTCTGAGTTGTGGTCCGCTCTGAACAGCTAAAAGCCCTGCAGATGGAGCGCGCTGTCTGGAATGCCATCATTTAGCCAAGTTTCGGTGAAACACATAGCAGCAGAGTGTGAGAAATCCTTATTTGTCCATGAGAGCAGAAGGAGTTTGTCTGTTTTGTTGGGTAGAGAGCGGTGGTCTTCCCCCGTCTGCAAGTCCTGAAGCACGTGATCAGCACAGCTGCTCTGCCGACTACTATGTCCAGCCTCTCTTCCCCCGTCTGCAAGTCCTGAAGCACGTGATCAGCACAGCTGCTCTGCCGACTACTAAAACCAGCAATGAAAACCGGTAGTCGAGAGATTTAATGGACACAAAATGCTTCCCCTGGATCTGGAATAAAAGTGAGTTTGTCTGTCCAGGAGATATAGTTTTAACCTATCCACTTGAATTGGATCTAAACCCTTACATCAAGAAAGTGCCTGAAGAGTTTTTGCAATATGAATACCTCAAGCAACGCAATTTAAAAAGAAAACACTGTCTGATGAGGAAATTGAAGACATACTCCATGGCATAAAAAAAAACACAGAATTGACTGGAAGGTGTCCTCCTCATGGAGACTCAGCAGAACTTAAAGTGACAGTTGCCATTTCTTGGCTGGATGCTTGAAAAATGAGAAGCATTTAAAGACAGTACACCTGTACTTGCCTGTCAAGTGGCACAAAACCAAAAACACACTCTGCAGTCTTTATCAAGAAACAGTCTTCTGTGACATCAGTGCTGAAGGACTAGAGGGACAGAAACAGGACAGTGAGAGATTCTATGTCATTCATGAGGAAGTTCTGCCCCTCACTGCAAGATGGTTAAAGGAGATCCCATTCTTAAGTACTCGCATCTTTAGAAAAACCACAGTTCATACAAGCAGAGCAAAGAGAGGTCTTTGGTGGTATAGAGCAATGTAGAGCAATCTAACCGATTACTCAAGAGAATTAAGAACATTCTTAAAGAGTATGATGAAAGAAGTGACATTTTCAAAGAACTCCTACAAAATGCTGAGGATGCTGGGGCAACCACGTAAAATTTCCTTCTTGACTTCCGAAAACACAGAGACCCCCCTGAAACCCTCTTTGATGATGGAATGGCCCCTCTGCAATGGACCATGCCTTTGGATCTTTAACATGAGCTCTTCTCACAAGAAGACTGGAAAAACATTGTAAAAGTGGGATAAGAATCAAAGGAAAAAAAAATTGAGATTATTGGAAAGTTTGGGCTTGGACTTTAATTCTGTTTTACCACGTGAGTGATATGCCTTCAATTTTGGAGTGGGAACACCTTGCTTATACTTGATCCAAATGTCACCCATTTGGAAAAGCAACATACTCAGCAAAGGAAACCCAGGAATTAAACTCAACAACCCATTTTTCCATGGAACGGGCTGTACAAAAGGTTTCCAGGACAGTTTAAATCTCATGAAGGCATTTTTGATTGTGATTTGGTCAGGCCCACAACAGCAAGAAATCTTATAATGGCACCTTGATAAAATTACCACATTTCGCACTCTGGAGGAGGCAAACAAGTCGAGATAAGTTCAAAGGTATATGACGAAGAACGTATTTGGAGTTTTAAAAATAATTTGACTGACAACTCAGAAACTCATCTACTATTTCTGAAGAAAATTAAAACTTGTCCCTTCAAATTGTCCCTGAAAATGCATCAACTCCTCCACGGGATGATCCGATATCACACTCCCGCTAAAAATATCCCCAGAGAAGTCATGACCTCGGTTGCTGTCTTGAATGACACATTTCCTCCAAGAGATCAAGAGCACTTTCAAAAAATACTGATTATCACAATGTGAAAACAGATTGATGTCAACAGTGCACAAAAGTGTGTTAAAATATGTTCAAGAACACTCAGAGAGATACCTCACCCAAGTACTGGGTTTTGTACTCATGTTTTGGGTTGCATGATTCAATGCATATGTTCCAGAAGAGAAATGATCAAGAACATATGTTTTCATTTCCAATTGGAGGTGTAGCCGTACCTTTGCACAGAGAGGGAAAAACTAAAGCATGGTACCCTGATGAAAGCCTCAGTGGCCATGCTTTTGCTTTTCTTCCTCTCTCGATTAAGACAGGTCTTCCAGTCCATATAAATGGGACTTTTGCAGTCACATCAAATAGGAAAGGACTATGGGGAAAAAGGAGTGAAGTCTGAGTGGAACAAAGCTCTACTTAAAGATGATGTAACCTCTGCTTACATCACTACACTGCTTGAGCTGAAGAAAATGTCTCGAATGGACATATCAAGAACTAACTTCCTTCTATGCATTCTGGCCTACACTGAGAGAGTAAGCAAAGGATTTTTACCCCTGGTTTGGAGTCTTCTACTCAGCAGTTGCACAGAATGGCAATGGTAAATCTCTGGAATCGTTTTAGCAATGGACATCATTGGTGTTCTATGACAAGGCAAGATTTCTAAATCCAAAAATTGAGAAGAACCAAACAGTTGGAAACATTGCCATGAAAGTGTTCTTGAGCTTGGGAGCTTCGTACTCCTGTGTTGTTTCTCTCCCAACATGGGTAAGAGACAGTTTTAATTATTGTGGCTTCAAGGAAATGAAAACCAACAGAAGACAATCAATTGGCCTGAGTTTTACAACATTGTGTTTAAGAAATTTGAGTGCTGTGGACAAATGCAACATAAATTATCTTGTTCTGAATGCCATCGATTTGAATGATCCTTGCTGTTGATGACTTGCTGAAAAGTTAGCGCTTGCATTCCAACACAGAGATGTCAAGAAGCTTCAATATTATCAAGCGACTTGTGAATCCGTCTGGCAAAGTGGCTTGTTTTGTATGCACTTGAGGAAGGACGCATTCTTGAAGGAACTGCAAAGGCTTCCTCTCACCACAGAGGATTCAAAGACTTTCAGATTTGGGAATGCTGAGTGACCGCCTCCCTTTAGAAGAACATCACAGAAAGAGCGGGGAAGATATCTAGTGTTTGGAAAAACAGGATAAATCTAAATTTTCATAAATGCCTTCAGTGTCTCATTGCAGTCAATGAAAGACTCCTCAGAAGATGTGAATTCTCTGCACTGGCTCCCCCTGTCTCAAATACCATTCCTTCCTGTCTTAGCTCCTTTAGTTCAGCAAAAAGATGAAGACCCACATTCTTAAAAAACCCTCAGAAGTTTACAGTGCCATTGTCGCAATTTAGTAAGCATGACAGAATTTACAGTTGATCATTCAAACCTTCAAATACACAGTTATGATCCAGTTTTCCAAAACTGAGAGTACAGACATATCCACCAGTTAAAACAGTGCTCCAGCAGCTGTTTAAATGCACACAAACACTGCCATGCATTTGAAAAGTCTGCTCTCCTAACATTGCTCAGACTTGCTATGAATATCTCAACTATTACTTGTTGGAACAGAAAGATCCCAATCCAATTATTGGGCATGCAAAATCATACCCACTCATTTTCATCGAGGATAGCTTTGTAAATGTGAGGTCAGTGGCCAGAAGTGAAGAATTTGAACAGAAACCTTATCTCTATGTGCTTCCAGTCATTTTCTCCAAATTTGAGAGGCTGGGGGTGGGGACTGTCTTGGTGTCAAAAAACAATTCACAAAGGAGCAATTTGTTGCTGCAATTGAGGAAATGAAGGCTTTATATGGATCTCACCCTCTTTCCAAATTAGACCTCCATAAGTGTACTGCAATACTCGTGAATGGACTGTATAAAATCAAAGAAGAAATGATTATAAACTGTCTCATACCTGATGAAAGCGGTGTGTTTTGACATCTTCTAAAGAGCTGAGATTCAATGACAGCCCATGGATGCCTGTCTCAGCTGGTGTCAAGCTCTCCCATGAGCTGATACCTCGGCCTGTGGCCTGTCATTTTGTTGTAATAACAACAAGACCCCATACTCTAAAAGAACATTTTGTCAGTGGGTTTTCCCTTCATGCCAAAGAGTTTGGGCAAACCGAGAAACTGACTGTCAGATTAAAAAATATAATTGAGGCATATCCATCTAAAAAAGGATTTCTGAAAGAGCTCATTCAAAATGCTGATGATGCAGAGGCAACAGAAATTCACTTTGTGTGGGACAAAAGAAAACATATGACAGAAAAGATATTTGGAGAGAAATGGGAACTGGTTCAAGGGCCAGCCCTTTGTGTGTACAACAACAGAACATTTTCTGACGCTGGATTTGCAAGGTATTCAGCAAACTGGGGGAAGGAGGAAAACATGGCACTTTTAGGGAGAACTGGGAAATACGGACTTGGCTTCAGTTCAGTGTATCATCTCACAGATTGTCCCTCTATCCTGACCGGTGACAAATGCCTCTGCATTTCTGATCCAAATCTAAAATATGTGGAAAGTGCAACAAAACAGTGCCCAGGCTGCATGTTTTCAATGGAAGATGAATTAAAAAAGTCTTTTGAGGATGTTTATAAAACTTTTCTTCCAGAAATGTTTTGATCTAATTTCTGGAACCATGTTCAGGCTCCCTCTCAGGACAGAGAAAATGGGCGAGAAAAATCTGACATATCTAGACATACAGTCACAGATCGTGACATGGAAGAACTTTACTATGCCTTAAAAGAAGATCCTGAAGAACTAATTCTCTTCTTGAAACACATCACAAAAATACAGTTTTCAGAGATTACTGAAGATGGAAAACATACAAAATGTTCTTTCCTTATCGAAAAGATATACACAGAGGAGAGCATGGTAAACAAACTTTCGAAAACTTCATAGTCACGTTAAAGAATCCCCTCATGTCAGAACAGCAGAAACCTGCAAAACCATGTACATTATTCAGATCTCATATGGAAATAAACAAAGTAAGTGGGTCATTGCAGAGAGCTTTGGCTTTCAAAACAAATCCATGAGAGAAAAAACAAGCAGGGTTATTTCAAAGTTCCTCAAGCTGCTCTTGCTGCATGTTGGAGCAGTCTCATTTACCCACACATTTACTGGAAGGGCATTTTGTTCTTTGCCCTTACCTGGACACACTGGTTTACCAGTTCACGTGAATGCAAATTTTGAAGTAGATTCTTCCAGAAGGGACTTGTGGAAAGAGGATGGTGACAGTCTGAAGACTGAATGGAACCAAGCATTGAAAGTAAACATAATTTCACCACTCTACGCTGACCTCCTGTTAGGTCTCCGTTCAGTCATAAAGAAAGATACACCTTCATCTCTTGTATTCCTCAAGTCAGAGCTAGAGAATTTTTGGCTAAAGTACTTTCCATGCATTTCACAGAAAGTAGACAAAGTCTGGCATAAGATGATTCACGAGGTCTATAGATCAATTTACCCAGCGTGACCTTCCTGTCATACCACAGTACGCGCTGTTCTTGATTCATCACATCTTTCACAACAAAAATACACAGTTACCTGGTGCAGTGTGTCTGAACCACATTCAGAAAATTGTCCATATTTTACAACTGCGGACCATGAAGGAATTTTCGAAATTTTAGATGACACCGGGATGAAATTAGTGCCATGCTCTTTGAAAATGCATGAAATAAAAGCACATTTTAAATCAGCTGGTGTGAATGTTACAGAAATCAGTGCTTCAACAGTGATGAACTTCTTGAAGCAAAGATCACTGAATGATCCTTCCCAGACAGGTGGTAGTTTGCCTTTGCCTATCAACCAGACTTTGATCAAAAACAAAACAAGATGCTCAAAACTTTTGAACTTCTGCTTGACAAATGTCAATGAGAAAAATATTCATATCCTCAATGGGTTGCCTCTTCTTCTCACGGAAGATCAGATGTTAAGAGTCTTTGACTCTAGATGCCCAAAGTTGTTGTCTCAAGATTTAGCAGTCTTTTCCAAGGACATCAGGAGAGTGTTTGCCGATATTGTTGTCAATGGAAAGCACATGCAAATTCTACACAAGGGAATGTTTATCAAGAGCTTAACAATTGCTATGGCAGCAGCATATTTGAAAACAGAACTTGAGCAGCTGCTCAGGAAATCATTACCTGATCAAAGGTGGCAGCTCTACCAAGCAGATAAGGAGGACAGTTTAAATGGTTGAAAATTTTATGGAGCTTCTTTGAGGATCAAGTGGAAGTCTACAAAAAATGGAAAGCTGAATGTCTTCAGTGAGATAAAAAAAGCACTTTGAAGATCGTCCTATTTTACCAGTCATATGCCTCAGTCAAAATAACACCAGATTCTTACAAACAATGAGGAATGTATCACAAGTGATTTGGAATCCAGATGAAAAAATAGCTTCCATTCTCATAAAACTGGGGTTCATGAAATTAGACATTAGCTTTTTTATTGATTACATAGACTTCTGTTTCAAGTATATACATCCAGAGCTCCTGGAAACAGGAGACAGCTGTGCTGTTTTGGGAGAGGTTTATCATATACCTCATTCCCAGTTTCAGGGGCTATCAAAAGATGAATGTGTAGATCTTCAGCGCTTCTTACAGAATGAGATCAGAGATTCCAAAAAGAAGGTTGAACCTGTGAGGATGCTCAAGTCTTTGCCCCTGTTTGAGTCAATATCTGGGAAAACGGGAAAGGATTGATTTACATAGAAGGGTTGTTTATTCTGAATTCTAAGCATCACAATTACTTTCCAAATTTGTACTGTGTTGATGGATGTGACAGTATTTTCCTCAAACACAGCTGGGTGAACTTAGAATTGTCAGAAATTCTGAACATTCAGGTTCTAGATGATTTGGATTCTGTGTACAATTTATTCTTCCTCTGTGCACCAGACATGAAAGAGGCCAAGCTTCTGATTCATGCGGTTGTTAGTTGAACTTGGACCAGTGGATCACAGGCATTGTCCTCTGCATTGAGAGAGGTCAGATTTATTCGAGACATCCATGGCTCTCTTCAGGTGACTTCATACTTCTATGATCTCGATGTACACCTTTACAGGGTTATGCTTCCAAAAGAGAGATTTGTTGCCAGAAACGTTTTGGGAGGATTTTCCAAGATAAGCTACTAAAGCTTATTTTGCTCTTAAAGGACCTTGGATTGAAAACATGAAGTGTCTGATGAGGTAAATCATTCAATTTGCAAAACAAATTGAATCTGATACTACAGGCAACATTCCTTTAGATGTTCTTAAAAAAAAGATCACAACTCCTGTTTTAAGACTGTTTTTTAACAAAGAGTAATGACAAAAACTCTAAATTACTGAACAGAGTTGCTACCATTAAATCCATCTTCCCAGTGAAAATTCATCAAATACTTTGTGATTATCACAAAGCCTTTGCACAGGAGAGCAAGGTTGTAGCAATTAGTGGATCATTGATTGACAGAGACACCGATCACCATTTTCTCATATGGACATCAATGCCAATCCTACCCTCAGAACTCTGCTCACCACATATTGTAAAGAAAATGAAGAATGCCGGTGCCTTGGAGACTCCACCCCCTGGAAAAATAGCAGCTAATCTGAAAAACATCTGTATGTCCTCAGTGCCACACAGACAGATTGGTTGGAGACAAGAAAAAAACTATTTAGAAAATCATACGCATACCTACAGTCAATAAAGTTTTGATGCCTCTCTGTTTGCAGACCTCCCTGTTGTCCTTGTGGAAAATGGCACAACCCTTGTGAAAGCTCACCAAACAGTAACGTGTACTGTTTAATGCTCTTGAGTTTAGGCCATACTTGTACAATATTCCTTCAATCTATATGAAATTTGAAGACTTCTTCAAGAAGATGGTGTCAAGGAGAGACCCTACCATCACTAAATATAGCACTGTTCTTCAAGAAATCTATTCTGATAGTTGTGACAAAGACAGCCTCAGGCAAATCAGTCAGAAAACTGTGAAACCGTGTTGTACAACAGCTGTTTTTGCCTGTTGAAAGAGGAACAGAACAAAACCCCTTTTTTCCAAAACAACCAACTTTATCTTCCTTTCAACAGCTGGAAGGACTATATGAATCCTGCAATTTATACTTCAATGACACCTTCTTCCAGGCTGCAAGACTTGAGGGTCCCTTGTAAACCAAGCTGAAATTGCCTGGAAAAAATTAAACTGCTGTCATCTTGGAAACGATCACTATGAACATCAGATATTGCTGCCGTTCCTTCCAGAGCAAGTGTTCGCCCAAAATTTCTTTCGAGATGTCATTTCTGAAAACCGGGAGGGAAAACAAAGTGGACAATATGCGACTATGAAGGGGAGGGTGAATTTAGTGGCTGGTTTGGCAAGCACATGTCTTCTGCTGCATTTCTTCATGGACTAGTCTGTCTCATCAGAGAAGAGAGCAAAGTGGGGTTTCATATTCTGAAGCTGAAAAAAAGTGTGGAAGAAATCTTTTCTAAGATTCAAATACATCTGCTGTAAAAACTCTTCAAACTGAGCTTCTTTTAAACCTTAAGCCACTTGAGGGTAGTAAGGCTGAAACATTGTTTATGATGAAAAACAGCAAGGTGGAGGATGCAGTTTTTCTACTTGAAACACAATGATGACATAGCCCCCAATATAGTAAGTGAAATTACCATGTGTCTTACTAAAGAAATCAATGCTCTTCTAAAGAACTGTTTCTAACCACCTCAAGCCTTCTAGTTCTAGGGAGACTTCTGCATCTGTGATAATATGGAGGATTTTGAGAAAGCATTGGCAAGATACGGCATTCATAACAGTGGCTAAAAGGATGAAACTCGCTGGTTTCCTTACCAAAACCCTGGATTTTGTATACCTGAAGAATGGCATGACTTGCCTTGATATGAAATGTCCTCAACAACTTTGAAAGTGGAAGATTATGTTGGCTGTAGTAAGGCTGATTCTGGTGAATATTTCTACGCCACTGTCATCGAGCGAGTGGATGATCCACTGGAACAAAGAAGACAGTTTCCTGCCAGATATAAAATTCAGGTTTTGGGCAGTGATGACTTCATTGACAGTAAGCTCTCTTGACCTTTACCAATTTAAAAGGGGAAAAGAAGGCAACTGTGTCAAAAAGGTCCACTTGCACAGACATAGAACAACTTTTGACATCTGGGCCCTTGCCACCCAAACAGTCCTTTCCCTGAGACTTTGGGAAGAGATTAAAGAGAAATTGACCAAAGCTTAAATCTGAATTCTGAATATGTCACGTGAGGACAAACAAAACAGCTCATTAAACGTCTCTACCTCCGATGGCATCCAGACAAAAAACCCAGACAACGAAGCACTTGCCACAGAGGCATTCAGATACCTGCAAAAGAGAATTGAGGAACTCACAACGAGGGACTACAACTACAACTGCAACTACATCTACAACTCCCAACTGCACATAGCACATCCCTCAAACTGGAGAGACGTTCGAGATTTCTATGACATGTGGAACTCAGAGCCACAAAGTCACAGGAGGGGACGTGAGAGGTTCTATCAGAACTATTGCTACGAAGGCAATAGAATTTTTTTGTCATACCAACAGAGAAACTCCCAAGGCCAAACCAGAGGACGAGCAAAAAACGCTGGTCATGAACAGGCTCAATGTGATATCAAAGCAGCTCTTAATGACACTGGAGGAGATAGTTCAGAGTGGTGTCTGTTTAAAGTGTTGCTCAGGCTGTGGAAAAAGCCCTGATAGCAGCGATGTACAGGGGACGTGGACACCAACCGAACAACGACTGCACACAAATAACTAGCCTTGCTCAACAGGTGTCCCATTTCAGTTCACAGTTGGGCCTCTTTACCGAACACTGTGAGGCAACTGACTGACCTTTGGTGTGGATGACAGAAAAAACTCATATATCCAAAATATCACCAATTTCCTCACATTCCAAACAAGCAATTTGGTCATTAATAATGCCATAAGGGCATTGGATATTGCAGCAAAGCTTTTAGAAAAAAATAGAATAATACATATCTTGAAATTTTATACTGTTCAATAGAGGCAATCATTTGGGACCTCTTTTTTTTAGTATATTTTTAACACTGTTAACATGCATAATGGAAATTCTTAAATCTCTGGCATTAATAATGCCATAAGGGCATTGGATATTGCCACAAAGCTTTTAGAAAAATAAAAAAAGTAAAAAAATAGAAGATTACATATATTGAAATATTATACTGTTCAATAGAGGAAATCATTATGATCGCTTTTTAATGTTTATTTACTGTTAACATGCATAATGGAAATGCTTCAATATTTGTAATCATGTTTTTGATAATTGTCAATCTGGTTATCTTTTTTGCTTATTATTATATGCAACCATTTATATTATTCCGTACTGGGCATTCTTTGTAGCAAACAGTAGAGCATGGCATTAGCAATGGCATGGCTCATGGGGTTCAATTCCCCAGGGATTAAATGAAATCAAATGTTTATCTTAAATGCAATGTAAGTTTCTGTGATAAAATTGTCTGCAAAATGTGCATTAAAAATCATATTTAAATGAAAAGATAAAGTGTCAATGTCCCATCCATTTAAAAGCATGGTTTTTATTTAGAAATATTAACAGAAGCCAAAACTGTTTCAACCAAATATTCACTAACATGACAAAACTGCAAAAACTGAACACTAACAGTCACACAACCATCTCTGCAATACAGATTTCTGTATTTGCTTTACAAGCTTTGCAGCAAAACCACTTCTTGAGTCCTAGTGAAGTATAAAATATAACATGAATAGTGTCTCATGTTGTTCCCCTCTACTGTTTGTGAAATTAGCTTCGATTTCAGCAGCATCTGGTTTCCTCCACGCCACTGCAAAACCATGACAAAAGTATTTGTAGTTTGTTTTTCTGGTGTCCGCTGTAATAACTTATTACACAGCAATGTGCTATTCTGTTCATAATTACAGCAGGTGCACTGCCTGTCCTTTACGTAATGAACACAATAAAAAGAAAGCAAGCATTGTGAAAAGTGGTCTTTACAGCTGCTGGCCATGCGGTTACAGTGCGGCTGAAAAAATTCAAGCAGATATCATACTTTAAACACACGTAATGAAAAGGAAGAATAACTGCCCTCACCTGCATCGTGGTCACTTTTTCCTTGAAATAAACATCTCATCTGTTTGGTATTGTTTTAACGAATAATGGAAAAAGGATAACTTTCTTTTCAATCATTAATCACTAAAATGTCACCTCCATACATTCATCTACAGGAATATAAAATGATCTATTTGTGCAACGGTGATGTCATACTGTAAAAAAAAAATTGTTCAAACTTGAAATGCTGTGAATAAATGGAAATTTGAGCAGAAATTTAGTTTTCAGATTGGGATGTTCTTGGTTACCTGAATAAGACTCTTCATCTATTCATTGTTATTACCCTGATTTTCTGTCCTGCACAGGCTAAAAGTCCACACATAAATCAAATGATTTTAATAAAGAATGGTGGGGGGTTAAATAAAAATAACAAAACAGTCCACAGGCATGTGGAAGAATATGTAGGCCCATGTTGAAACACTAGCTGGGAATGGCATAAGCTTGTAATTTATGGAGCATCTATCCACAGCACACCTTCAGTACGCCTTTCTTGCAAACAAAGACTTACTGATATCCATTTCTCCATCTTAAGCCCTATCAATCCTTATTGCCATTTGTCTCCAGATAAATTGATAAACCTCCATTCATCAAAGATTTGTGTGTTGATGTAAAAAAGAATAAACAAACCAAAGGACAAATTGTCTTTTGATCAGTTTTTTTTTTTTTTTTTTTTACATTGGTTGATAGTAATGCATTGACATGAAGTGCATTACACATTTTCACACAGACACTTGAAATTACAAAGACATAGTCCCCCTGCAAGTCTGGATCCTGTTTTGACCGCATCAGGCCCCTCCTTTGTGCCCTTTTGGGCCAGTCCTCCTCACACACAGGGAAACATTCATCACGCATGTGTTGGTA
The DNA here is from genome assembly GCF_018340385.1 of Cyprinus carpio. Classification (NCBI taxonomy): domain Eukaryota; kingdom Metazoa; phylum Chordata; class Actinopteri; order Cypriniformes; family Cyprinidae; genus Cyprinus; species Cyprinus carpio. The sequence continues at coordinate 2,360,586 of NC_056605.1, forward strand.
TGTGCAGGACAAGTGTGCTTGAATAACAACGGAACTCATAATTGTGTCACACAAGAACAAACAGGAGAGGAAATCAAGTCATTTGCCCTGACCACTAACTCAGAGTTTTGGGTGTGCAAGGCATTCTGACAGTTTGATATAAAAAATAAACTGCATGAGCTCCATCAAGGACTCTTAATGTTTGGGGAGGAAGATGGCAAGCCTGTCCGAACTTCCCCCTAACACTTCCTTTGAAAATTTTGCATATGGCAGATATTCCTGGCATCTGGTTCCTCCTCCATGTTTAGCACATTCTCACATGTTGTAGGCCCACATATATAGGGTCCAGCTGGTCGGTCGGGAGGAAGCCGTCCCGCAAGTGCATTGCGCTGTTTCTCTTTCTCCTCTTCTCCCCTCTGAGTTGATAGGAATGACCTCCAGGATCCAACACCACAACGACCCCCACTATGAGATAGTGCTCTTCCCAGAACCACGTTGGTCCACAGAGCAACAAGATCCAGGGCTTCCTGTTCTGACCCTCAAGCTCCACGACCCACCACCAAGAGATTTGTCCATGTGAACACAGCACTGAGGAGGAGAGTGAGGAGATGAAAGGTGTATCTAAGTATGAAAAGCAGAATACTGATATATACACTGCAAAACATGGCTATTTTTGTACAACATGGGTATACAACCCATGGCTTTATTTTTTTTAATCAAATACAAAGTGTAAAAAAATGCTATATTTTATACAGCAAGATTATTAATATGGGAAAAAACAGTCTTCAGGGAATTCTTAAAAGAAATGATTTGCCAGTTAAATGAAACTTCCACGTCAACAGCATTTCATGGCGTACAGTTAATTATCACAGAACTTTCTGTTGACTAAGTCCTATTTGTCTTTTCTAATGTTAGCTGACTACAGGGTGATAACAAGTAGGCCTCCCCTTGATAAAGAATTGCACTTAACTGTATTTAATGTGCACTTGTAGTTGTGCAAAAAAAAAAACTAAAAAAAAAAACTACATGCAGATATATGATATTAATGAAAGAAGAGGTCACTTGAGTTGTACTTAAAGAGAACACACTAGCATGGACCGTTTTTCACATTGGAATACCCACATTTAAAAAGTGCACTTTTTACTAATGTCAAATTTAGAAGTTTTATATTGATGTGTTGACTAACATACTTTAAAGCACAGGCAATGTACTTGAAAGTAGTGTGCTATTCAGTATTATTACACGGCTCTTGTGGAATACTTCATTCTGATTGGTCAATCGCAATTCCAGCGGTAATGTTAGTCTCAGGCGATAACAACCGCCAAATTGATAACACACCGCTCTCTGGGTCTACACAGTTATCTTGACAGGGACTTCTTATATGCTTAAAGAGTTACTCAACTATCATACGACTGCACCATCTTCGGGGGGTGACGGGGGGGAGTGTGACTGACAACCACCGTGTGTATACATTGGAAGCCTTCAGTCATTAATTTCAACTATATTGTAAAAACAAAATCTTTGGGATAGCCGTGTAATAAATTCTGCTTCGTGTCGGGGTCCTGATCACCCTGTCAGGGTTTATTCTGAGATAACAGGCTGGATGTACATTATCCCTACATTTTCAGTATAATAAATTGGAACTTCTGCATTACACATGTGTAATAAAAATCATATTTAAATACACATACATGACATCCCAAGCTGACACGAGATTAAAGTATATTTTAGTTTACCATAAATGTTTGTCCATACATTCAGCAGTATTTTACTTTTTTACTTACTGTATAGTGTGAAGTTCAGCTAATTGCATTCAATAAAAAATGTAAACTATAATACATTTTAATTTAATAAAAAATGTAAACTATAATACATTTTAATTTAATTGCTATTATATGCAATTCAGTGTGACACCAAGTAGAGGCTGCCTGGCTCTTTAAAGTTTGTTTAGGATGGTATCAAAACGTGTATAGTTTACCAATTATTGGAATGGTGACTATTTGAGAAGGTTAATTAACCAATGTCCCTTGTGTAAGTGTGTTTGACTGCCACAAAAATTACAGTCATCATATATTCTTTTGGAATTTAACATGCCAAAAATCCCACAACTTGTGTTTCAGGAAATAGGTAATCAACCAGCATGTCACAGACTTATCTTGTATTTAACTCAAACTTCCTGTAATACCTTTTTAATTTTGCTTTTTCAGAAAAGAACTTGTTAAAGCAAGGTTTAAACATTTTCAAGATAATTAGTAAGAATAGTGGAATTTTTAGCTATTGTCATGATGCTACCGACATGACAATGATCAAATGTTCATTGTTATAACATTAAATAGAGAGTTTATATTACAGTTTGATTAATGGTTAATAACAGGTTTTATCCTTAAAATCTACTTTAAGTATAATGAAAAGCATTTCAAAATAGTGCTTACCAGCTCTGCACTGCTCTTGTGTGACCCTTATAGACAGATGTTTCAATATCAGTGGGATGGTAGCGCATTTCCCCCCTCTTCTAGAGGTCTCATCTAGATAACCAACCACGTACAAGGCATCGTGCCGCTCTAGAATAATGTGAAAAACATCATTTATGGACAACACACGGATTTTTCCTTTTATCATATCGATATGAGTACACACCAAAAAACATGTAAAAACACTACAACTAAATAAAGAAAATTCATTTATTGTCTTGTCCAGGTGTTTGTTGAACCTTAAATGAACATGATTTTAAATTGAAAAGTCACCTCAAAATCTCTGGAATGAGACAGTATGTGTTTGTGTGTTGATACGTACCTCCACTGTGCTCTGTACGTGATCTGGCTCCGCAGGAAACCGAGAGATCCAGTGCGAGCCCAAAGCGTCTGTGTTTCCACCGAAGCTCGTCTGGTCTGAAGTGGTCAGCATGCAACGCCTCTTCACCATAAACCGTATAGTATCCTGTGTCCATTATGGTTCTTCTCACCGATCGAACTTTTTTTAAATACAGTCCCATCAGCTCACTACACATATTATAAGTATAACTGTAACAGACTCAGCTCACTACACTATGATTAAGTACGTTAACGAGACTCAGCTCACGCACACATGATATAATATGTATTAACAAAACAGACTGCAAGGTAACACCCTACTTAAATAGTCCCTAGGCTTTAATATTTGAAACTCGACTTTCGCCACAGATGTAGAATCTCCAAGAGGGCCTTTGGTCTCTGTGTTTAGCAATTATAACCTTTACCCGCAGGACAGAATCTGTGGCGTTGAAAAATTAATTGAGAAACTAAGTTTTTTTTTGTTTTTTTTAAATAAGATTTCTCTGTATGCTGCCACCGACGTCTGCATTTATTGGATCAAAACTACAGGTCAAAACAGTAATATTGTGTCATATATTACCATTTTACGGAGGAAATGTTTTTCTGTTCTTAATATATTTTTTAATGTAATTTAATTCCTGTAATGCAAGCTGATTTTGTCAAGCATCATTGCCTGCCATTCTTCAGGGTCACATGACCCTTCAGAAATCATGAAAATATGCTGACCTTTTATTATCATCAGTGTTGAAAACAGTTGTTTTCTGCTTAATACCATTTAAGTAAGATAAAAAATAAATTCTTTTATTCCGAAAAGAATGGATTAAATTTATCAAAAGTGCCAGTAAAGACCTTCATATGTGTATAAAAAAAAAAAGAAAAACAAAATATTTATATTTCATAATAAATGGTGTTTTCTTTGAATTTCTATTCATGAAATAATAACAACTGTAAAATGGTGTCAGGAAAAACTTTTCTAATAATAACACTTAATAATAATTGAGTAATGATAATAATAGATAACAAATCTACATATAGGATCATATAACACTAATGGCTGAGGCATGGCTGACTGAAAATTCAGCTTTAGTATCAAGCATACCAACACACACACACACACACACAGCACACACACACACACACATATCTATATATCTGTTTAATAATACAGAACATTTATAGGAAAGTTATTTAAAATTGTAATAATATTTACCAGTATGTACTGTTTTTAACTTGTATGTTGCATCAAACACAATGCGCCGTGATTAGAATACAAACACTTTTATTTCAAACACATTCAAATATTTAAATTATTCCCTTTTGAAAAAAAAAAAACAATTTTTGTATGTGTATTCATGATTTCTAATTTCGCACTTTCCCATATTCCTGGCAGTGTGCCAGACTGTGTGGTGATCCTCTTCATATAACTATCGAACCCTGAGCAATAAAAAACAAAAAAAAAAAAGAACAAAAAGATCAAATATCAATAAACTTTTCTAATTAAAAAACTAAAATCATTTTACTTTTTTAGCTAATAAACAACAGAAAATATGATAGACATGAAATGCCGCCACCCCCCCCGCCCGCCCCCCACACAGAATTGTTTTGTTATAGCACCTGTCCTGCCGCAGAGCCCTCATGTCGATATATACTGTGGTGAGGATCCGGCCCAGATGTTGCAAATCCCTCGAAACAAAGAACAGCAGATCACTGGCAGTATGTAATATGTATCCCACCACAGATTCGTGTGTTCATACTACTGCTCCCACCTGCAGCAACCAGCACAGGTCACTGTGGTTACCCATGTACCGGTGTTGACATTATAGTTATGACTCAATAGGACCTTCTATGCATTTTTAAGCAAAATATAGAAAATGACCTTCTTTACCTTCACAGATGGAAGTAGCAAAGAATTTGTCATAAGTTTCCTTTAAAGGGATAATTCTCCCCAAAATGAAAATGATGAAAAGATGTCTTTTTTTGTTTTGTTTTTTGTGTAGTTTGGTAAACAAACAGTTTTGGTTCCCATTGACCTCCACTACAAAATGGAGGTCAATGGGAACCAAAACTCTATGGTTCCCAACATTCTTAACCAAAACTCTATGGTTCCCAACATTCTTCAAAATATATTCTGTTTCCCAAGAACTCATACAGGTTTGGAACGACATGAGGATGATGACAGAATCAATTTATTTTTTTCTTAGTTCTTGTAAAACATCTTACTCTTGTTGTGTCTTACTTAAAAGCATTACATGATGGAATGAGGCATTAAAACATTTACAATGACCTGCTCATGAATGTAACCCCTGTACTGCAAACACAGCTTATATATAAGCGAGTCTACGCTATATGCACAGCTACAAGCATTGCTTCGGCACAGCCTAGAGTAGATATATAGTAAGTGCAGGGCCAAGCACAAAAGCTGTGAAGAGCAGAGCAGGCATATGAATACATTCTGTCAAAGTAAATGAAAAACAAGTATATAGACATTAAAGTCACATTTCATAAGAAGCGTGCCATTTTCTGGACTACTTATAGATAGATAGATAGATAGATAGATAGATAGATAGATAGACAGACAGACAGACAGACGCAATGCATTCTTAATGTCAAGCACAAGAGCATTTTACATATATATATATACACACGAACAGTGACATATGAAAAGCAGAGCCTTTACAAGCGTACTGGAAGCCCCCTGCTTGCACCCCTGTGGTCCCCATCTATGGTCACAGTACCTGCTCAATAACTTTGCTTGGCTGTTGGGCTGTGCGGAGGAGCATGGAGCAACAGACAACCTGAAGCGTGCATTTAATGCACACAAACGAATACATACACATACAGTTACAGACATGCATCCAGGCCAGAGAGCCAGAACATAAGGGCACAGAAAGTGATTTTTAACTGCAGATGAGCCTATTCGCACAAAGAGAGTGATGCGACAAAGCGACACAGAAAATAAAAGTGTCAATAGTAATTTTTTCCAAATGAGTGTGATATTAAATTCGATAGCTTATAGTGAAAGTATTTACATACCTGAAAAAGGCACATTTATACCTCTTTTTATAGCGTTTATTTATACCTATTGCTAAAACATATAGCGATATATTTAGCTTTTTGGTGTAAAGTTTATAGTGCATTATTATTGTCATGATAAAAAAATCATGGAAATTTCGCATAGTAATGTGAACAGATGGCTTTAAAGCACACATGAGAGTTTCTACCTAACACAAATAAAAACACTAGAAGTTCATCCTTTGACCTGAGAATAAATGGCCACATTGACCCTGCAGCCCGAGAAGGTGGTGCTGACCCGTGTGAGCCCCAGGTCTTTAGCAGAAGATCTTCGAGGAAAGGACTGCGTAAGGTATGATCTTGAGGGCGTTCTTCAGCCACCACCATACAGGTCCATACACACTTGACAGATTCACATTCCCGTAACTACAGGTGTACAGATGTGGGTTAAACTCAGAGGAACAATTTAGAATGCAACTTATGCCCATGAAAACTGCTAGAACTACTGTAAATGCAAATGGGATCCTAAAATATGCTGATGCAGATAGGACCTGTAGTCAAGATAATGAAAAAAGTAAAGGGAGACTACAGTTTGGTGTCAATTAGGATTTTGAAATATTTGTATTAGAAGTCAAAATGCTTACCAGTGCTGCACATTTATTTGATCAAAATATAGTAAAACTATTTACATTGGCGAAATATTATTTACTGTTTAAAATACTTAAACGGATTTCTATTTTCATATATTTTAAAATGAAATTTATTCCTGTGATGCAAAGCTGAATTTGCAACATCATTACTCCAGTCTTCAGTGTCACATGATCCTTCAGAAATCATTCTAATATACTGATTTGCTGCTCAAGAAACATGTATTATCACTGTTGAACTGCTTAATATTTTTGTGGAAACTGTGATACATTTTTCAAAATTCTTTTGATATGAATAGAAAGGGTCAAAAAGAATGGCATTTTTTAAAATAATGCATTTGCTTTTATAATAAATATAAAAATACTGAAATATGATGCACTACATTATGTATGCTAAGGATGTGTAATTACTGTATATTACTGACCCGCAGAGCTTCAGTCTGGGAGCCCAGGCCTTTGGTACCACATCTCCATCACTGAATACGAACAGACAGAACGTCACTCGTACTTTAAACTGACTGACAGCAGAAAGAAGCACAGAGGAGACTGGATTGGTCTCCAAAGCTCAGAGGGAGACCAAAATAGACTGATGGCCTGAGTACACACTGCAAACGCACAAACATGATTCCACATCACTGTGCGTCACATAAATAGAAACAATATCACAGTATCCAAGGTGTGAACTGTCTCTCACCTGCAGAGACACCAGAGGGCAA